>NW_019735468.1:1007654-1148686 GCF_002891405.2 Cryptotermes secundus | reverse complement strand
CAGTCGCGAACCCGGTCTCACTTCGCTGGAGTTCTCAGCAATAATTTTTAGAGAGGAAGATTCCCAGCCTGGCCCCCACCCCCCCCCCCCCACATGTGTTCATGTTCCCCAGCAACAGGGTGACCCAGTCGTACCCCAAGGCACCGCGTTCCTCTTTCAACGCCTTCTACTATTCTCAGAGCTACGGTGGAGTTATTCTAACCCACCTCCAAAGAGGGGCGGCCAAAATTCGTCATTCATTAAAATGTTGCCATCTTTAGAAGTTGGACTGTTCTGCACTAACCTCCTAAGATTATCAGCATCAGTCTGTCTAATTTTTCGACCCGTGGTCATAAAGAGATCAGTACATTTTCTCTTTTTCTTTAAAGTAAGTTTATTCTCATATCACACATATTTAATAAGCCCTTGCTGTTTAATATACGTAAGCATATACGATGTACGTCAATCTTCTACGTTCATGTAGGATCTGAGGTTCTCACAGCAATGGTTATGAAAACTTATATCTTCTTGGATACAATGCCGGTTGACTTTCAACGGACTACACAGCTTTATGTGCATTTTTAAAGATGTTCTTAAAAAGTGTAGACTGCAGCAAGGTGCTGTAAACTCATAACCGATACTTGAAATCTGGTACAATGCAAGAAACAAACTATCTTTCCTGTTATGATACTTGGGTTCTAACACGAATGGATTTAACATCACGTGCCTTTCTATAATCCAGAGCTGTGGCACCTCGTGGTGACAAGACTTTGAGGTACCGAATAGATTAAACCGTACACTTGTTTCAGTGAAAGCATCAGAAAAACAGGACATCACTTTAAACCTTATACGGCTGAATCAGGAACGAATATATTTCGATTTATGCATTACATTTTATATAACATTATAATAATAACGAAAAAGTAAGGAAAAAAAACATTTTTATCATATTATTGAATTTATGAGTATGACATAATTGCTTATTTCAAAATGAAATATCAGCAATTCAGATATTTGGATACGAATGGAACGCCAGAGTAAGTTAATCTGAGGATTAATAACATTTAATTGAAATTCATAATTAATGAAAACTAAATGGATCTTGTGCCGGTCACGGTAGCCGAGCGGTCTAAGGCGTGCACTGTCTTCGCTCGCTCGGAAGCCGGGATCGTGGGTTCGAATCCCACTCAGGGCATGGATGTTTAGTTTGTGTGTGTGCGTTTTTCTGTGTTTGTGTACAGGTAGAGGCCTTGCGACGAGCTGATCACCCGCCCAAGGAGTCCTACCGTATGTCTAAGATCTAGAAAAACCGAAGTGAACGGAGAAGTTCATGGAGGTAGGCTTAGGCCCACTGGGGCTGTAGTGCCAAGGAAAAAAATGGATCTTGTAGATGCCAAGTAATTAATATTAATTACAAACAAATAACAAACTCCGTGGCCTGCAGTCCGCAAGCGAACTATACCGACCGAGTGACCGCCGCTTGTCGGCGAAGTTAGTGCCAATTTTAGCGGGTAGAGGGTGTCACGTGGTCAGCGCAACGGATCCCCACGGCCGTTAATCTCGGTTTTCTAGACAGGAGAACTTTAATTACTAAATGTGAAAACGATACATTGTTCATAGGGGAGACGAGTCCAGTATCACTTATGTACTGTCGGGGTGTGTGGGTCACTTTGCAAATAGTTGTGTGCGAGGGAAGTTGCATGTAGAGAGTAGCTGCGCACGAAAGCAATGGTAGATTGCTGCAAGAAACACGAGGTCATTTTGATTTGGCCCACAGAAGCTTCTTGTTGCCTATCGGCTTTATTCGGGGCATTGCACCTTTCTTTACTACAGACGGAACTTCACAGTGAATAGCAATCAGGGTTTCTCCACCTCATCTGCCAATACGAGTAGTTTCCTAACTCAGTGGCTGCATTTCATTCACGATGTGTCACTTTCCTTCAGGAAATTCTTCCAGAAATGTATCTGCCACTATGAATAATTCATCGGTTTCGATATCAGAGCCCTGTTACTATCCAGATGAAAGCGAGAATGCCGGGTAACGTTCCAGTTTCCTTGATGAAACTCTCAGCCAGCGTAACGAAACGACTGAACTGGGCGACAGCAAACAATTAAATCCTCAGAGCAGAACATCATCACAGTGGCCGTGAAAACTCGTACAGTCTTATAAAAACACATGACGCATGGTCTTCTTAATGTTGGCAAAGAATGGAGTTAATGCCATAACAAGAGCAATTATTACCCTTTGTTGTCCACATTATGGGGTCGTATATTTTCCAAAGATTTTTTTATTTTTTTTATGTTAATTCTTCAAATTATAAAGTTGGATGACACTGGAATAACAACAAGGTGTAACGCAAACATCACAACTGCATCAGACGTTCAGTACATTTCAAAAGTCAACGCGGACTGGCGGCGAAATTACTGTATTGTATTTCGCAATTCTCTTTTCGTTTTCATTTATTTTACTGAAAAGTAGCATTAATCGGAAATCAAATTTAAACAGTATCCCCTCTTAAGACTCTTCAAAAAGAACGTTAATGGAAATACTAGCTCGTGTCGTCTGTCCTGTCTGAGATTTTTATTGCCTCCTTCGGTCCCTAAAATAACTTATTTAACGAACCACGGTGCATATATGGCATGTAGATCCCATGGCAAGTAAAGTAAAGTAAAGGTATCCCTGTACAAGCCGTGGAGGCCCATAGGGTTCTGAGATGTTGAGGTTCCCACATTTTCTAGACAATCGGCTCATAGATGGCTGAAAGGTTGTCAGCCTTATGCATCGGCCGCCCTTTGCACCCAAAATATTCCAAGAATATTCCTGGTACTCATTTCTGTTAGAGGCTGAGTCGATCCCAGGGCCATAGTGCGGCTGGAAGGAGTAGGTCAACTAAAAATAATCCAATGACCCCATCGGGACTTGAACCCGCGACCTTCCGGGTTGTAGCATAGTGTCTCAGTCAACTACGCTACAGCATTGCACTCAGTTAAAAGATTCTTTTAATTTAAATGTTTTATCTCTCAGAATTAGAGATAGGCCAACATAGCTCATAATATTTCACACACGTAAGTATGCCTATATTTAAGAACTCGTTACAAGTTTCCTAATTATTCTTGTTCTGTCCTCTGTACATAGATGTGAGGTATATTTTACTAAGGATGTGTTAGGTCTACATGCTTTAGCGCAAACTGAAGAATTTCTGACGTCACACTAATGAATTCGTAGCGTGTAAATTAGTATTATAAAGAGTATAATGTTGTTTCGTTAGACAAATACAAGTTTGTACTGGTTTAAATGGTAGCAACATAATTGAAGCCGTTGTTTTTCGTTTTGCTGATAAATAATTGACAGTCTAGCTTGGCATTAAGGCAGCAGTTCTCAACATATCCTGACGCTGAAACAGGTAAAACAGTAGTGGGCTTTCTTAGTATCGGTACACAATCTGTCTCGCATTGTGTACCGCAAATAACAGTCTGCAAATCGAATTACTGTTTTAAAGTCTAAACAGATTTATTTGTAACGTAAGCATGTACGCCAGTATGCGATATTAAAATCTAAAATACCTCACAATCGTTCACATTTAAAATGGGCAATTAAAAAGTATACGTGAGACCTCTTCTGTAGTTTAGTGGTCAGAGTTTCTGGACACAGATCCAGAGGTCCTTGTTCGATTCCCGGCGCTACCAGATTTTCTGAGAAGTAGTTGGTCTGGAACGGGGTCCACTCAGCCTCGTGAGGATAATTGAGGAGCTATTTCAAGGAAATACCGGCTCCGGTCTAGAAAACCGAAATTAACGGCCGTCGGGATTCGTTGTGCTGGCCACGCGTCACCCTCTATCTGATAAAGTTGGCACTAACTTCGAGGACAAGCGGCGGTCGCTCGGTTGATATAGTTCGCTTGCGGACTAAAACTGCGGAGTTTGTTTGAAGGCTTGTTAAATAATTTAAACTTTTGATGATTAGAGTCTTTCAGTAATATGGGTTTTGTGTCACGGCTTCGCATCCATTTTTCTGGGTGAGTAGTCACCATCTTAAAACATCCGCGTTCCCCTTCTTATCATGCGATCGGAGACACAATTGACAGAAGCAAAAATAGGAGAAGGAAAGGGAGAGGGAATGAAACTGGTAATAATCAGTACAAATAATTCAGTCAGCTAAAAGAAAACTGAAACAACATAATGATCTCTTGTTGTGAAACAGTAATTTTCCCAACTGTAGTGAAGTAGACATAGGCTTAACACGTGTAGAACACGATCGCATTTTATACGAGGATGCGGTCCTCAAAACTTCGTATAATTCGGGACAAGATTTCTCATAGGTGTAATAATTCAATTCAATTCGTGTTTATTTACGTGCAAACTTAATAGCACAGAGGCCAATTGCAAAGTTAACATGAATAGAGAGAAGTACACAAAAATAATTTAAAAAGCAGAATACAAAATATGATAGTCTACATTAATTACAAAGTAAGCATGAATAAATATACAGAAACAAACGCACACAGACAAAGCCACAATATGACAGCGAATAATAATAATAATAATAATAATAATAATAATAATAATAACAATAATAATAATAATAATAACAATAATAATAGGGATCGCATTATTTCAAACTTTGAGCATAAAACGAGACTTTATTAATTTTTTCATACATTACATCAAATTCGCATAAGATGCGAACGCACTCTACAATGCTAACTAATATTTGCGAACCGGCAGCCGTACGCGGACCACAGGTACACAAACACAACATACACGGGTTGTTTGATACATTATTAATGTAAAAGCGTAAGTGTGCATGAGTCTGTGTGTAAGTGTGGTGGGGGGTTCACCCACGCATTCGTGTCTAATATGAATAAAGCTTCACATTTCGTGAGCGCAACTGCCCGTCGCTAGATAAGCGATTCAGTTGTACGGGGCCTGTTCAGAGTGACGCTTGCTTGTTTAGAGCAATGAAGTTAGCGGCTTTAGAATAACCGAGGAAGCTGCAGATCGCATGTCTTAACTATATATGTTGCTTATCATCAGTTGAGAAGTATATAGTACTCGTAAACTGGAAAATAATGGGAGAAAGTGGTTATGAAGTATTTCACGGTACTGTCCGAATATTCGTCAGAAATGGTAGAGGATAACTGTTATAAAGCACGTCGGTAAGGAGAGCCAATGCTGCAACCAAAATTCGGCTTTACGAATACAACTCAGGTGCTTTAGCGCTGAGACAATATATTACGTGTGAGGAAAAATATTTTCACATACAAGTTGTAGGCATAATCATGATATTGAAATAATTAATATTTCTGCAGATGTAGAGAAAATGCCTGCTTTACATGGCCGCTAGTAAATATTTATATATTGTAAACAGAGGTAGTTGTATATTTCTTAAAACATCTTTCATCACGTATACTTTTTTTCCTTGGCACTACAGCCCCAGTGGGCCTAGGCCTACCTCCTTTAACTTCTCCGTCCACTTCGGTTTTTCTAGATCTTACGCATTCGGTAGGGCTCCTTGGGCGGGTGATCAGCTCGTCGCAAGGCCTCTACCTATACACAAACACAGAAAAACGCACACACACAAATTAAACATCCATGTCCTGAGTGTGATTCGAACCCACGATCCCTGTTTCCAAGCGAGCGAAGACAGTACATGCCTTAGATCGCTCGGCTACCGTGACCGGCACGTAAAGTTTTAGGATTCTATATTTAAATGTCCCTACTTGTTTCCACTTCGAAAAGTTCACAGAGTTACCAAGTTACTGGAGCAGAGTCTCGTATTAACGTGTATAAATAAATCGGTCTGTTTCTTCGAAAGTCAGTACTAAAAACACACAGACCAGCAGAGAAAATTTGTCTTTACGGAATGTAGAGGGAACCACTCTGCAATTACTACAGTTGTATATTCAGGACAACTGAAGTCTGTACAGAAGAATGTATTTACAGAGATTTCTGAAGCGATTACTCTCCAATCCGAGCACTAAGACACAAAAATAAACAAACTCCGTGAAATGTAGTACGCAAGCGAACTATAACGGCCGAGCGACCGCCACTTGTGGGCGAAGTTAGTGGCAACTATATGGGATATAGGGTGTCGCGTGGTCAGCGCAACGAATCCTCACGGCCGTTATTTTCGGATTTCTAGACCGGAGCCGCTATTTCATTGAAAGAGCTCCCCAATTATCCTCACGAGGCTGAGTGGACCCCGTACCAGATCCACTAATTCTAAGAAAATCTTACAGAGCCGAGAATCCAACCCGGGACCTCTGGATCTGTAGCCAGGAACTCTGACCACTAGACCACAGAGGCGGTCCACAAGAAACAAGCACAGACTAATTCGATGTCGACCAAACGAAATTATGAAATTCAGTGTAACTGCTTGTCTATTCTGAAACTACCCTCTGTCTCTGTCCGTTTGTCTGTTTGTCTGTCTGTGTCTATCTGCCTGACCCCCACCGCCTCTCTTGGGGAAAAGCTTAAACACTTTTAATTTCAAGTTCTCGTGTCTGCTTGTTACTTTCCTTTTTTGACACTCTGTACACCACAGCCAAGTATGAAGCTTTATAAAGGTGAGAAAATGTAATTTTAATGACACTAAATTTAAAACAGACTACACGGCAACGACGCAAGGAAACGTGATTATGATCACGAAATATTAATTGTAACCTAGTTTTAAGGCATCTGTACGACATTATTGTAAGCAGACACCGGAAAAAGGTGGAGGTCTCAAATTTAATTGCAGGAAGTCTGAATGTCTCAGACAGAAGCTTGTTCCAGATAGTTAGTTCCATGCATTAGTGTATTCTGACAGGTACTTAGGAGATGATCGATTGCCAGCCGAAGGAAGATTATTTTTAACGTCTCTGATACAGATTTTCTTTAATTTTGACTTACTCCAACTCACTAATTGATACATTTATTACAAAATAATCCGAAGCTGCCGTTACTTAGCCATTATGGTAACGACTACAATGATAATTTCCCCACACTCCTCTGTGCTTCTTTTTCTATTTACCTGTATACTTAAATAGATAATATGAAAGCTGATTTATGTCTTCAGAAAGCTTCCGGTTCTCATAATTAACCGTACATATAACTCTCATACTTTTTCTCAACAGGCCTGAGACACAGCGCCTCATAGACAGTTTAACAGAGATACTGTGTGACACTCCGGAACTGAGACGCAGCAGAGACTGTTGAAGAGCAGAAGGATGGAAGCTGTTATCGGAACTGAGACGCAGCAGAGACTGTTGAAGAGCAGAAGGATGGAAGCTGTTATCGGAACTGAGACGCAGCTGAGACTGTTGAAGAGCAGAAGGATGGAAGCTGTTATCGGAACTGAGACGCAGCAGAGACTGTTGAAGAGCAGAAGGATGGAAGCTGTTATCGGAACTGAGACGCAGCAGAGACTGTTGAAGAGCAGAAGGATGGAAGCTGTTATCGGAACTGAGACGCAGCTGAGACTGTTGAAGAGCAGAAGGATGGAAGCTGTTATCGGAACTGAGACGCAGCAGAGTCTGTTGAAGAGCAGAAGGATGGAAGCTGTTATCGGAAATGAGACGCAGCTGAGACTGTTGAAGAGCAGAAGGATGGAAGCTGTTATCGGAAATGAGACGCAGCTGAGACTGTTATAGAGCAGAAGGATGGAAGCTGTTATCGGAAATGAGACGCAGCAGAGTCTGTTGAAGAGCAGAAGGATGGAAGCTGTTATCGGAAATGAGACGCAGCAGAGTCTGTTGAAGAGCAGAAGGATGGAAGCTGTTATCGGAAATGAGACGCAGCAGAGTCTGTTGAAGAGCAGAAGGATGGAAGCTGTTATCGGAAATGAGACGCAGCAGAGTCTGTTGAAGAGCAGAAGGATGGAAGCTGTTATCGGAAATGAGACGCAGCAGAGTCTGTTGAAGAGCAGAAGGATGGAAGCTGTTATCGGAAATGAGACGCAGCAGAGTCTGTTGAAGAGCAGAAGGATGGAAGCTGTTATCGGAAATGAGACGCAGCAGAGTCTGTTGAAGAGCAGAAGGATGGAAGCTGTTATCGGAAATGAGACGCAGCAGAGTCTGTTGAAGAGCAGAAGGATGGAAGCTGTTATCGGAAATGAGACGCAGCAGAGTCTGTTGAAGAGCAGAAGGATGGAAGCTGTTATCGGAAATGAGACGCAGCAGAGTCTGTTGAAGAGCAGAAGGATGGAAGCTGTTATCGGAACTGAGACGCAGCAGAGACTGTTGAAGAGCAGAAGGATGGAAGCTTATCCACAAGGCGTGAAGGTAGAATATCTTATCGGTGTCTGGGTTTATGTTCTCCAGTTCTGGTCAGGATAAAGTTGGATCAGAAAAACATAACACTACGAATATATGCCCTAACACGGAATTAGCCACAGAATTCCAGAAGGAATGAATAATAGAGGATGGAATATAATTCAGATCTCTATAAGCAAGGCGGTGAAGTTCGCTGTGATCGGCAGTTATTTCACGCAGAGTTAAGTGATTGCCTTTGCGGTTCTGTGATTCATAACACTTAAAAAGCGAATGCTCGACTGCGCTCTTTCTATATATAGTCTGTCAGTACGCTGTAATCTTATAAAGAATAGCGTCTTCATCGTCATAGTCATTTATTATCAGGTAGAACCGAAAACCGGTCACAGTGGCCGCTTGGTCTACGCTACCTCTCGACCACTGGGACTGTTGGTTGGAATCATATCGGGAACATGGATATATGTCTGCGTTATTTTTATCGTGCTGGCCTGTGGACATAGTGGGCTTGCGCTGGTCCGATCCTACCTCAAAGTAGCCCTCAAAGGAGCCTTTCAACAAGATTCCGAAAACGTCAGTTGTCTGTGGTGCTGAAATGGCTACAGTCTCTTATAAGGGAGTTCCTCTGACATTTCACGAATTCAATTTTATACTTACTGATCACCCGAACTTGCAGATGAACTGTAACAGTACAGCTTTGGAAAAACCGGTTTTCTTAGAATCGTCTTTTGTCATGTGAGCCAGACTGAAAATAATACACCGATATAGGCTATTCGGCTTCCCTGAATCAAATAAATAAGTTACTTGTCGTGAAAGAAGGTCGCGCCATAGCTCAAGCGGTTAGTAGCTGGTTTCCAACCGCGGCGGCCTGGGTTCAATCCCGGATCTGGTGAAGTGGGATTTGTGGTGTACAAAGTGGCACTGGGGCGGGTTTTCTCCGAGTACTACAGTGTCCCTTACCAATCTTCATTCCACCAAATTATCCATCATCATAATCACCCGGAGCAGGCTACAACAGGCTAATGAGCGGCCGCCGTGCCGAGTGGACCCAGTTGGACTCCACCCCCCACTAAGCGAATACTTGTCGTGAATACAGTAGTTATTCTACTGTTTCACGACCCTATCTTGACTGTTAGGGTGTGTAGCGCAAAATACGATATGGTAGGAAGATATGATGAAATGGAAAGGAAGTGAGAGAAAGAAGCCATGGAGTATTTTTAAGATATTCTTCCAGCCGTTGCCTGGTACTCGGTCGCTATTACAACCGGTCACATCTCGAATGCGAACCAGCTGCGTTACTGCTGAGCTAACCCGTCCGGTACATGAAGACAACATGCGGGGATTGACTTGAAATTAGTAAGTTCAGCTTCTTCAGTCTTTAATGAAAACACTGAAAATAAATTGCAGCAGTTACGAAGCGGCCGGTAGCCGAGCGGTCTAAGGCATGCACTGTCTTCGCTCGCTCGGAAGCCGGGGTCGTGGGTTCGAATCCCACTTAGGGCACGGATGTTTGTGTGCATTTTTCTGTGTTTGTCTACAGGTTGAGGCCTTGCGACGAGCTGATCACTCGCCCAAGGAGTCCTACAGTATGTGTAACATCTATAAAAACCGAAGTGAACGGAGTTCATGGAGGTAGGCCTAGGCCCACTGGGGCTGTAGTGCCAACGGGGGGGGGAGAGTTACGAAGCGGCTGAAATTTAGTACAGCTTTAGGGGTATTATTACGTATGTTGCATCATCTTAACATACCATAAACACAAGAGTACCTAAAGTAGAACTACTTAAGTAATAACATTAACTGTGGACTTTTTAGTGAAGGGCGTTGCCTAGGGAAATTATAGATATTTTGCAGAAAAATGCGGCCATGCGTTTCTTGGAAAAAAATTATTATGGGTCTTGGAAACCTCCTGTAGGGAACTGGTAACTATATGTACAGTGCCTTGACGTTAAGTAATGTGGCATTACGTCCACAGGGTTTAGTTGTATGGCTCATTCTTTTTGCAGAACAATGATGTTTTGCATAAACATCATTGGCAGACAAAGTTTTGTTTGTAGGATGTTGTAACCAAGTCTCAAAGCATTATGTGAACCGTTTTACCCTATAAGAGAGTAAAAGTAAAAGAAGAAATGTTAAAAATATCCATTATTCCCTAATCTTATTCACGTTCACTGAGACACGATGACATGTTGGCAGGCTGAAGAGGGAAGACTCTCCTCGCGAGAGATTTTGTTATACTTTTCATTCGCACTTGTAGTCTAGAACTTTATAACATTTTAAAGGTAATTAAATATTTATGGCCAAAATAATTGCGTATGATCAAGGATCAATAGCATGTTTATGACGATAGATTATGAGTTGTGAAATACATCGTTTTGGCCTACTATATTGCACTTCTTTTGGCTTCTTTTGGACTTTATCCATCGTCCGGCATGTAAAAGAAAAAAGACCACGACGTTTCGGAGAGAGATCCAGTCTCCGAAACGTCGTGTTCTTTTTTCTTTTACATACCAGACGATGGATAAAGTCCAAAACAAGCCAAAAGAAGTACAGTATACACACTCGTCAGAATCCTTTCAAGTCTGACCTACTATACTGCGTTCATTGTGCTGTGCATGGCTTCGGTAATTCAGATAAACAAGACCCAATAAACTGTTCTTCCGAACGATGCTCGAATAATACAGATTACCAAAAACGACGTGGCTGCTCGACCGCACCCATTGGATATGACACAAAAATTGACTGCGAGGTTATTCGAAGTTCAGATCCGAACTCTTTGCAGCGGTATTATTTACGTAGTTCGAATAGTATTCTACTGAGAACATTTAACACACTATAAGATCCAGCTGTATTACTACAAGAAGTTCTCGGAAGAACTAATCGCCTACTGTCCTTTGTTACGACAGGGATCGCATAGAAAACGACGCCTCCAACAATTCTTCTTTGTCGTGGAAACGTCTTTACCGAGTTGTTACTTAGCAACAATAAGCGTATACGAGGACAGACCCACAGGTTCTCCTTCGATATGACATGGACAGCATAGAAAATTACGCGTCCAACAATTCATCTATTGTTGCATGTGTTTTCGTTGTCGCGGGTACGTGTTAACCGAGCCGTTGCCTAGCACTGAAAGAAGGATATACTTAAACGAGCCGTTGCCTTACAACAATATGAGGGATATACATACAGACACAGACCGATGAGCGGGATTTGTGAAGTACGCCGTTGGAATGGCCTCAGTTGCCATGATACACATACCAAGTTTCATGAAGATTGATTCAGGCATTCAAAAGTTATGGAGGAGGGGATACACAGACACAGACAGGATGGAGATCGTATAAGCTTACTTTAAGAAGGTAGGCTAAGAAATAAAGTATGTGGTCTGTTGTTTAAATAAATCACAAGTGACAAAATGGCATGTTAATGTGAGGCTCGCATCAGTGGAAATCCTTTTGGGATACTTGTAGGGCGAAAGATTAGAGACGGTTATGACAGCCGCCTTGTGTATTGAGGCAGTCATGCCATTAACTCGCCAGTCGATGGATTCAGTCTGCAGAGAACTCCGTTGTCTACCGCTGGAAGCACTGCATCACCGGGCTTAGGATAGGGACCAGTGGAGGGCTCTTGTGAAACAGTACTACGTGTAATACTAAATTATAAAGGGCTCAAGTCCATGGCGTTAGTTAATAAAAAATGACGAATATTTCGGATTATTAACCTTGGAACAAGCATGTGTGGCCTGCTAGTCCTTTGAGTACCGCCGTAACCAAAGCCACCAAAAAAGAAAGCTGATGGAAGAGGAACATGACGATGCATAATTCAAAACTATTTTTTCTTATGTAATTACATGATCAAAAAATAACTTTGGGAAGAGGAAATTTGCAAACACGTGCCATTTCAACATATGAATGTGACTATTTAATGTCATCACCGTGTAATTAAATTAAATTATATAGTGCACAATTCCGGGCTAGGAAACCAAAATTAACGGCCGTAGGGATTCCTTGCGCCGACCACGCGACACACTCTATCCGCTAAAGTTGGAACTAACTTCGCCGACAAGCGTCGGTCGCTCGGTCGGTATAGTTCGCTTGCTGACTAATAACACGGAACTTGTATTTTGTTTATGTAATGCACAATAACAGCAGGACGGTCATAAACAATTCATTCTTAGAGAAGCAGAATGCAAAGTTCATGACCTATTTTAGGATAGGTTTCCACCTTCTTGGATGTGTTGACGATAATAGCGAAAATGTTTATTTTTAAATGCACAGCCTGTGAGGTGGGAACAGGATCATGATAAAAATTTGGAACTTGCCAGTCATTGTTTGCTTAGCAATACTATTTCTTTCGTTCGACTGGAGAGAGAGAGAGAGAGAGGAAACCACATAAACCCCATTCATGTACTTCAGTCAGTAATCAACCCGAGTGAGGTCTACAAAGCTACGCCGTCACCGCTGCACAAACTCAACCTGCATTATACAGAAACCTTTAGCTCGGAACAAAGAGTTAACCTTACATTCGTAATACGGATATGCTGTTGTCAGCCTGCTCTTTCTTTCTCAATCATTCAAGCAGAGCAACTGTGATTCGTTTATCGCCACAAGCAGTGTGTTACTAATTCCGTCCGTTTCGCGTCGCTTTTGTTCCCGTACCATCCGCGGCCTCTCCAGCACTGTGGAAAAGGAAAGCTACCCTAACTGAACCCACAAACAACACTTAATCATTTACTGAAGTTTCTTCAGCATTCTATCGTAACTGAACATAGCCTCCTATTCGTCCTTCTTTATTTCTGTATCTTCCTTCATTCTCCTTTATTAACTTCTTTGTTTCTTACTTGCTACAGACATTCATGTGCTTCTTGTATCTTTCTTACCCCTTCCTATATTCATTTCGTTGTTTCTTACTTGCTGCAGATTTTCGTTTGTTTCTTTCCTTATTTAGTCTTTCCTCCTTTTTCATTTTCTTCAAACATTTCTTCATTTATTCCTTTCCTCCTTCATTTTCTGCGTTTTCTTTTCTTCTTACACTTCCAGGATTGTCTGTCTTTATTCAGAGTTCATGCGAGACAAAAACCTGTGGCAGCAGAGTAGGTCCCTCTTCATGGGACTCTGGCCGTCGCGAGGTCTGTAGCTATGAACAGTGCTGTACACAAGGAGAACAGTCACCCATGACAGAAACGGGATTTCAAAACACGAATCCGTATGACTCCTAATATCGCGAGGCGAATGGTTCGTAAAATTGTCATTTTACAGTTACTAATTGTTATTAGCCAAATTATGGATGGGTAAAGATAAAAAGGTAAAGCTATCCCTGTAACAGGCCGTGAAGGCCCGTAGGGTTGCGAGAAGTCGAGGCTTCCACATTTGCTAGATAATCGGCTCACAGATAGCGGCGAGGTTATCAGCCTTATGTGCCAGCCGCCCTTTACCCTAAGGAAGATTTTTGGTACTGATTTATATTAGAGGCTGTCGACCCCAGGGCCATATTCAGCTGGAAGGATTAGGTCAATTTACAAAATCCAATTACCTCATCGGGAATTGAATCCGCGACCTTCCGGTTTGTAGCATAGTGCCGCAACCACCTACGCTATCGAGTGCCCCAATATAGATGGGACGTATTGAAAATATCTCCATGTTTCATGACAGGGAATATTTGAATAGTCCGAAAAGCCCAGTTTATTCCTCTTTTAGTCCTTAAATGTTACATCCTATATGGACCTATGGCATCGAGCTCTGGGGCTGCGCTCGACCATCCAACACCAAAATCCTCCAAACGTTACAATCGAAAACACTACGAAGAATCACAGGCGCACCATGGTACGTAACAAACAGAACTACCCACAACGACCTCAACATACCCTTCATCACGGAAGAGATCAGAAAACATGCCACCAGACACCGTACTCGGATAACAGGACACGAGAACCCGCTAATCGTTGAATTAACGAAACCGCACCCAGCAGCAAGACGACTGAGGACAACCTGGCCAGAAGACCTATATAACTAAAAGGTAGAGTACTGCCACTGGGCAGCTGCCGCCTTCACGACATAAGCACCCATCACATTTGCTTATTACTTGCAGTGTCAAGTAGATTGTAAATTGACATTAATGAGAAAAAAAAAATGTTACATATGTAATTGACAAGTGACTAACTCTAACCTGCCGAGTCCTTCCTGAGAAGCCACCAGTCGCTCAGCTACTTGAGAATCTCCCAACATTTTATGAAACCCGAAGGTTTAATACCGTGTTCACAAGATCCATCCACTGGTCCCTTTCCTCAGCCAGATTAATCCAGTCCATACCATCCCATCCTATCAAAGATCCATTTTAGTATTATTCTTCCACCTACGTCTAGATCTTCCGACATTCAAACATTTCTCTTGCAGTTCTCATGAGTGACCGTGCCCTGTATAGCCTTCTTGCAATATAAAATTCAATTGCCTTCAGTGACACAAAACTTCGGAACTCAGAATTTCATACTATCTCACAGAATATGAATTAACGGTACTTTTAAAGCAAATATATATGTTTTATTTAGTGGAATAAAGTGTCTCGTGATACTGGGTGTCCATCCTTCTGATTTCTTACTCCTTAATTAAAATAACCTAGCAACAGACAGAAAGGAGCGCTTATTTGCTTTGAACGTATATTGGAATAAATATTTTCCTTATGCTGTAATTCATTATGAAGTGCCGGTTTAAGATTCAGGTAATAACCATAAGACAAGAGCTACGGCAGACTGTAGTAGCTGGGAGCCCTCGGCCTGCTGAACCCTCTGAGTAAATTACGTGTTCAATATTTGAATCATAATCAGAAGTTTAGTGTTCGAACGTTAGAAAAGGTTCTTGGAATGCTTGCGTGCCTCCAACGATTGGTTTAATATTCCGCCATCGCTATTCACCTTTTATATAAATCGTCGCCATTATCATCATAATCTTAGTTTCCTCCGTAAGTAATATGTCCAGATGGCCGCGCCATAGCTCAAGCGGTTAGTCGCTTGCTTCCCCCCTCGGCGGCTCGGGTTCGATCCCGGGTCTGGTCAAGTGGGATTTGTGGTGGACAAAGTGGCGCTGGGGCGGGTTTTCTCCGAGTACTTCGGTTTCCCCTGCCAATCTTCATTCCACCAAATTCTCCATCATCATAATCACCCGGGGCAGGTACAATAGGCCAATCAGTAGCCGCCGTGCCGAGTGGACCCAGTTGGACTCCACCCCCCACTAAGCGAATTAAATTTAAATAATACGTCTAAACAGCGAAACCTAAAACTTAGAAAAGAGTTGTGTGTATTGAATCAAATGTAATTTTGTTCTTTTACGTATCACGATATAGCTCACTCGCATGGAATTCTCAGTTGCATTTTGCACATTGTCTGTAGGTACGGCCATTAGATTTCTGATTGCTAAACAATAATTTCTGGGTCCGGTCGGGTAAATTGCTGCTGGTTCTCGGCAGCACAGTCATTCTTGGTTCCGAGTCTCACGAGACTCGTGACTATATTCCCTCTCACGACTCTGGGAGTCGTGTAAGAACTAATCGCCTACTTTCTTTGATGCGGCACAGGTAAACAGACGGCAAAGTGATATCATAAGCCTCCTTGATACGGCACGAAAGGCATAGAAAAGGAAACGAGTATGGGGAATACACAGTTGGAGAGAAAGGTGTTCTCATAATGTGCACAAGAAATTCTGGGAAAAACCAATCGCATACTTTCATTCGATACGACAGGGACCAGATAGAAAACGAAAAAATTAAAGGAGGCGCACAGACAGCAAGGCGATCTCATAAGCCATTTTTTTAAAATAAGGAAAGTAGGCAAATAATGGAAATCCAAAAGGGCGCAAGTTGTATACGTGTCAGTATGAGATACACTGAAGCCATTCCCAAAGTAAGGATTCAAGTACGCCGTTGTAATCCTGTCTTGCTTACGAGCTGACTTGATAAAATTTGATCGTGGCTGTCGTCAGTTTGTCTAGGAACAGTTCACGGAGTATACGATCTTCTGGGATATTAAGCCGTGTAGTCTGGTACAGTATGTTATGTTGTTTGATAGCGCAGAAGTTTGAAGATACGTAGACGAGGTATCTTAAGGCGGGTCCACATTAATCGTGCTCGTGCTCGTGTAACTCGCTATGATCGCGAGTAATGTGGACGATATGACAAGTCACGAGACAAGCAATTTTTAAATTTTTAATTAAAAAACTATAGCCAATAAATTAAAATACGACTACAGTCTATACACACTACGAGTAAATATACGGATCCTCACGCGCCGAAGCCTGGCGAGCAACTGAAGTAGTGTGGACGAAGATTTACGAGCACAAGTAAAAGCCAGACGTGTCTCCCGACGAGCACAAGCCTGGCGAGCACGAGCAGGGGCTCGAGTAATGTGGACGCGCCTTTAGAATATTCCACGATCACTTCATGCTGCTGTTCTACGTAAGAATTCGGTATTCACGCTCGTCCAGCTGTTTCTCATTTTGTGCTATATAACGCAGTTATGTAGCAGTCTACAGTGTCTACAGTGTGCAGCGTCAAGACTCTGCGCTACTAAACAACATAAATTATTCTACCAGACTGCACGGCGTAACATCCCAGAATATCGTATTTCTTTCTACGGTGTTCCGCTCCACGCCCAGTGGCGAGATAAAAACAAGGAGACACTCAACTTAGGTCTTTCGTTGTGACTAATCTAGAAAATCGGGCATTCTGAAGACAGTTGTAGGCTGTCAGATGTATAGGCCTAGTAGTTTCACTTCGTGTTCGTCTGAGAACTGGTGCAGAAGTTGAACTGAATTCTAAATACTTATTCGCACTGCAGGCTTCACTGCCCGCTGTTTCAGTTGTTTTTTGGCCATATTTAATTTACTTCAGTCTGTATACATGCCCGTATTCTTCGCCCGTTTATTTATTATATTGGGCGTCCATAATCTGGAATGACTCGGTTGAGCAGGTCAGTTACTTTACTTGGAGGTTTTCAAATACAGAGGAAGTGTCCATGGACGCATTTTAAATATTTAAGTCACATTTGAGGGCCAAGCGGAACAAACATGCTAGTATAATTTATTCAGTATAAATTAAATTTTAATAAGCATGAATATATGGTCTAGTGGTCAGAGTTCCTGGACACAGATCCAGAGGTCCCGGGCTCGATTCCCGGCGCTGTCAGATTTTCTGAGAAGTAATGGGCCTGGAACGGGGTCCACTCAGGCTCGTGAGGATAAATGAGGAGCTATTTCAAGGAAATTTTGGCTCCGGTCTAGATAAGCGAGATTAACGGCCGTGGGGATCCGTTGCACTGGCCACGTAACACCCTCTATTCGCAAAAATTGGCACTAACTTCGCCGACAAGCGCCGGTCGCTCAGTCGGTATAGTTCGCTTGCGGACTACAGGCCACGGAGTTTTTGTTTGCTTCTGTTTTTTTGATTAACATTAATTTTACGATCCAATTCTTAGACGTCTTGCTGTTCCTGAAACGCTACGTAAAACATATAAAGGTACAATTTTCCCCGTGTTTAACTAATTAAGCACTACTCCATGAAGGCGTATGGGGGAGTGGATGTATAGACCCACATTTTCTTGACCTCGGCACTAGTTGGAGTTGTATGGCCATCTTCACGCACCAGAAAGTTTACCCCGGGATCCATTGGATAGGAGGTTGGGTGGACCCCAGAGCCGGTCTGAACGACATTAAGAAGAGAAAATTCTTGTCCCCACCGGGACTGGAACTCCGACCTGTCGGCCGTCCAGCCCGTAGCTAGTCGCTATACCAACTACGCTATCACGGCTCGTATGTAAAACCTATGCTGATATATTCCCGTAGATTCGCCTAGAAACTGAGATACTGCCATGGCACATTTTTCTATAATATTATCGTTCATAGCAATTTCATGGTTTTCTTTTCCCCTTCAAAATCAATGCAGTAACTTTGTCGTACAAAACGGGCCTTTAGTTATTTTTAGCAAATCGTTCAACCATATCTACCAGACCAAGAACTTTCGCGTCTTCTGTCAATCTCTTCAGAAAGAAAGAAAGTAAAAACAGGCGCGTTCCTTGGTGGTTAAGTGAAATATATTCGTAGGCCTACAGTCCCGGTACACATTCAGTTTTGTTATGACTTTCAGGGACCGATTCGTGCAAGCAGAAAGCGGAGAAATTTATATACTGAACGAAATATTGTTTCTAACTCAGCGTGTAGAAATATGACAAATGGATGAAATGGATTGGAAATATGTATGAAAAGTGGGTGGAGAAATACCCAAATTATTATAACCGACAAATAGTAACAGTAAACTATCTGAGGAGAAAGCCGTCTTCTGGGTTGTGGGGCCGTGTAAATATTGTGTTAACCGACGTTTCGGATGAACGTATCGCCTCCATCTTCAGGACAGAAGAAAAAATAATTTCCGCGAAACCGACGTTTCGGATGAACGTATCGCCTCCATCTTCAGGACAGAAAAAAAAATAATTTCCGCGATTCTTCTACCCTGAAGATGGAGGCGATACGTTCTTCCGAAACGTCGGTTAACACAATATCTACAGGGCGCCACATCCAAGAAAACGGCTTCTTCATAATCACCGCCGTGAAAACCTCAAATATCTGTTTCATATTTTCTAAAAATATCAATTGCCTGCAAATTTTCCTTGTCTCACAGGCAGAAATAAATATATTATTCAGTTAAATTTAACAAAGAACTGAATTAATTATATTAAGAGAAGATACTGCTAATATCCAAGAGCAAGGCGAGACAACCACGAAGTAATAGAATAAATTAAATAAAGTTTAATTGTAGTGAGTTATAGACAAAATATGAAAATGATTTGCTAATACATGCCTACATTATGGAACAGGTTTTCTATTAGAGGTAACAAAATATTATTTGCGCCTGATTTATGCTACAAATCAATTTCGCTTTTCCATCTTCTACCAAAACTTTGTACTACTCCCCTTCTCTTTACATTCTACAAATTGAAGCGGAAAATCATTATTTAGCAGAAAAACTCGCGTCTTTCTTTTGTGTCTTCAATTATCATAAAACATTAAACAGACCATGGTGACTTTCTTCACAATTCTATACAATTTTAACTTAATTATTTTCTCATTAGTGTAGCAGAAACATTGCAAAGATGGCAAGTGTCACGTTCGGGGCTGTAAATCCTGTCTGAAATTTCACTTGGGAAGGTATTTTGAAATGCTTCCATATATTTGTCACTCCCTGATATTCGCGACCCCCCCGAGTCCGTTCCTCTGCCAGAAAATCAACTATCGTGACTTGAGAATTTCTGTCGTTTTTCGCAGCCTATCCAGACACATTCTGGAACACTGCCATGGCCGACTCCATCCAGGTCGTTAAAAATTAATATTTGCTTTTTTATCGTTGGACGTTGTGTAACCAACGCAGTTTGGTAGACCTAAGATTTCTTCAAATACCGAAGAAACAAATACAGAGATATCAAGATGAGCTCGAGTGTCAACAGAGTCCTAGACGCCCGCATCTCCTTGGCCCTACAGCCCCAGTGGGCCTAGGCCTACCTCCATGAACTTCTCCGTTCACTTCGGTTTTTCTAGATCTTACACATTCGGTAGGACTCCTTGGGCGGGTGATCAGCTCGTCGCAAGGCCCCTACCTGTACACAAACACAGAAAAACGCACACACACAAACTAAACATCCATGCCTTGAATGGGATTCGAACCCACGATCCCGATTTCCAAGCGAGCGAAGACAGTACATGCCTTAGACCGCTCGGCTACCGTGACCGGCCGCGTCTCCAGTATGAACACTACTTAATAAAGTCCACGCCACTTTAAAAATGAGATCCTGTGTTGCAAACCACATATCACTCGTCTTATAATAACATTATACTTTCTCTAACATGTAGTGTCAAAGGTAAAAAAGGTAAAGTTGTCCCTAGTATTAAGTAATTAAGCACTATACCACGAAGGCATAAGGGGAGTGGATGTATAAATCCAAATTTTGTTTACTTCGACACAATTTGGAGCTGAGTGGTCAGGTTCACGCCCCGGCCGCGTTGTCACCGGGGAAATGGTCCCCGGTACCCTTTGGATAGGAGGTTGGGTGGGTTTCAGAGCTGGTGTGGACAATGTGGGGAAGAGAAAATAAGGAAATTTCTGACGCTACCGGGACTCGAACTCCGACCTTTCGGTCACCCAGCCCGTAGCCAGTACCTATACTGACTGCGCTACACCGGCTCCCTGCATGTAGTGCGTTTTCTCTATGTTTGTAACTGCTACGTCATTTCCGGCGATCAGCACTGTTCATGACAAATTTGATTGTGAACGAAGATAAATGCATTCATGCAGCCCCTTGCCAATAATCGGCTCAGTTCACCTATTTGTGTAGTGGCATTACAGTTGAGGACCGTGCGGCCAAGAGTGACGCATTCAGCACAGGGTCCGGTTTATTTCTGCGAGAAGTTTCCTTGTATCTTTCGAGTCTCTTCGTACAAATTGTGGGATAGAACCATAAATATGCTTCCTCCTACATTCGTCGGGGCACGCGGTAGCGTAGTTAGCCGAGGCACTATGGTACAAGCAGGAAGGTCGCGGGTTCGAGCCCCGATGAGGTGTTTGTTTTTTCAACTGGCCTAATCTTTCCAGCCGCACTATGACCCTGAGTACCAGGAATATTCATGGGGGGTAAAGGGTGGCCGGCACGTAAGGCTGACAACCTCACTGCCATCTGTGAGCCGATTGTATAGAAAATATCGGACCTTAAACGTCTCACAACCCTATGGGCCTCCATGACCTTGTACAAGGATACCTTTACATTTTACCTACACTCGTCAGCAATCCCGTCCGACGCTATGCTATTTCAACAGTCGAAAATAGTCCTAAGTATACAAATAACAGTTAAGGCGATCAAAACTAAATTTCCCCTTATTTGATATTACGTAAACCTACAAAATAAACAATATATTTCGATAGATTCTTAGAACAGTGCTTAACAAATACGTCACCAGACGCAGAATTTACGTGATATCGATTGAGATGCCAACATGAACTTGAGAGGTGAAGAGAGAAAGGTTCGGAAGGAGGCGGCCGTGACATATTCGGATGAACTATCCTGGTATTCTTCTGGAAAGAATGAAGAAAACGTCAAGGACACTGCTTCAGAATAGCAAGTACACGTAATTTGGTTGATGCAAACTGAGTACCTCCCGATTAGCACTTCACCGCTAAACAAACGTGTTTTACGTTTATGCCTAAAAGGAACCTGAAAGATTCTATCACGCCATTATCATCATTACCAGCAGCAGTAACAGGAACAACAATTATGAAAACTTAAAAATGATCCCGCTGGCCGCTGATTCCAGCCGCATTTTGGTCTTCGTTGATCAATCCATCTTTCTGTATTCTAATATTCATTTTTCCTTATAGAGCCGAGATAGCGTAGTCGGTATAGCGACTGGTTAGGGGCTGGACGTCCGAGGGGTCGTAGTTAGAGTCCAGGTAGGGTCAAGAATTCTCTCTTCTCCAAGTCGTCCAGATCTAACCTGGGGCCCAACCAGCCTCCTATTCAATGGGTACTGGGGGCTCTTTCCGCGGGGGTAAAGCGGCCGGGGCGTGAAGCTGACCCCTCAACTCCAACTAGTGCTGAAGTCAAGAAAATGTGGATTTATACAACCACTCCCCCATACACCTTCATGTCGTAGTGCTTAATTAGTTAAGCACAGGGACCGTTTTAATCTTTTTCTTATGGGCCACAATTCAACACTCTGTTTCGGATACTGCGTATTTCTTACATTTCTTTAAACATATTTACACAATGTATTAGTGCAGTCGCCGAAACTCTCTCTCTAATATCTCTGCTCTTGGATCTCGGAGTGTAACGCCTATTTATGGTCTCTGAAAACATTTTTCAACAGCTTGAATTTTTTCTATTATTTTTCTGTATTTGATCCGTGTGAAAGAACCGGTCGTGCTATTGCCTTGTACATCTCTGTGCTATTATTTTTTATTTCTAGTGGGGTGGGACTAACACCCTTGCACTCCTGCCACTTCCGGCCTATTGTACCAGCCCCAGATGATAGGTGAGGGTGATTGTGGAGCAATTGGTGGAATGAAGATTGGCAGGGGAAACCGAAGTACTCGGAGAAAACCTGCCCCAGCGCCACTTTGTCCACCACAAATCTCACTTGACAAGACCCGAGATCGAACCCGGGCCGCCGCGGTGGGAAGCCAGCGACTAACCGCTTGAGCTATGACTCCGTGTTAAGTGTCTGTCTTTTACTTTTCAAGTTCTTTTTACATGTACCCATTTGTTCTACGGAATATTATTATTTGTGCTCTATAACCATTTTTTTTACATATGATGAATAACCACTCACATAATTAAATTTGTTTGTTTTGTTAACTGATAATTTGCTACCGCGTTTATCTCGTGTGGTTAGTCCCTCGGAAAGTAATCGCGTCGTTTTCAAGTAAAATTAATTAATTTTCTTTTTAATCTGTGGGTCGCGAACCCACCGCTCCCAAATTTTATATAGGTGCTTTCGGAAAATATAACTGCAGCTGGCGAAATATTTCATGAGCTTTTTCGTAACTGTACAGGAAAATATTATATAAAAAAATTACTGCGAATGCAGTAAGGTTGTAAAGTACGTGGGTTCGTTCCTGCCGTCTCACTACAGCTTGATTCAGATCTGTAAAGCTGTGCAGAACTGTACTTTAGCTGATTGGCAGACAGAAGAGGTGGCGTAAATTTAATTTAAATTAATTTGCAAGTTTTAGGGGATAGCGTTATCACAAAATTTGACAGCTCGTGCCACATTCTCTTGTCACTGTTTATAATAAATACGTTGCGGAGAAAACTGCCTATGCAACGAAATACATTAAGGCCGACGTACCGAAATAAATCACAGGGCCAGGCATTTTGACTCAGTTCCGTAACGTCAAATTTATCGCAACTGCTTTGTACCCGAGAAGACCTGCTTCGAACTCTGCTCTTGGGAAAGAATGCTTTGGTCCTGTTCGTGATTTAAACTGACACACAGAGTCCTCGTTGAGAAGAAGATAGGCGAGCAGCTGATAAATAATTTCCTCGCTTCTTGCGGAACCAGAAGAATAATTACTGTGCTAATAATAACCTACCAATAGGCCTTCAGTCGGTCTAACTCATCCAACCCTCTCACCCCTATTTCCTTAAGATCAATCTGAAGATTATAATCACAGTTACGTGTATGTCACCATTCCCTTTATGTTTTCGGACTACGGTTTTGTGTACTCCTCATCTATCCCACGCGTGCTATATGTCCTTTCCACCACATTCACCCTGACTTGAGCACGGTAACAATATTCACGTAAGAAAAATTATGAATCTCTTTAATACATAATTCTCTCAATGAACCTGTTCCTTCCACTTTCTCACGTCTAGATATTCACCTCCTTAGGTGAATTACCTACAAATAAACAATGACCCCTCTTCCCTGCATCCCTCCCGACTGATGAGTCATAATTAACCGCCACTGAGCACTCGTCACTACATAACCTCTTTAAATGAACCACAATTTCATTACTTGTAGGTCCGCCTTAAATAAAAAATTCGCTTAGTAAGGGGTAGAGCCCAACTAGGTCCACTCGGCACGGCGGCTACTGATTGGCATATTGTAGCCTGCCCCGGGTGATTATGATGATGGAGAATTTGGTGGAATCTAGATTGACAGGGGAAACCGAAGTACTCGGAGAAAACCCGCCCCAGCGCAACTTTGTCCACCACAAATCCCACTTGACCAGACCCGGGATCGAACCCGGACCGCCGCGGTGGGATACCAGCGACTAACTGCTTCAACTATGGCGCTGCCTAGGTCCGCTTTATGCTTAAGGTTTTGGTGTTTTCCTCAGTATAACAGTGGGCGTTTTCTTCCGCCATCACTGAACGTCACGCTGTATTAAAGCACTCCTGCTTCTTACTTAGTGGTACCCAGCTCGAATCGATACACAGAGACTGAAGTTCTTTGCATATCCCCCTTCTCTGTCACACCGTAATGCCGGCATACTTTTAATAAACAAAAATTAGCTGTTGCCAGTCTGTCCAATATCCTTCTGAGATCCCCATCTGTGTATATAATATCTGCAACTGACAATGTGAAGTTGAACTGAAATATGTCAGTGTAGTGGCTGGCACTTCTGTCTATACCTGGGAGACTTCAGTTCCTTACGAAAATCCGTCAACCTGACCGAGGTTTCTCGTCGTTTTCCTCAGACCCTCCGAGGCGTTCATCGAATAACCCACAGTCACTTTCTTCTACATGGATGTAGTCACTGATAATCACGCTTGCACGTCTCATTCGTCGGTGTATAAATGGTGTAGCTATCACAGAGACACCATACGGGATAATCCGTAAGTAACAAGCCTGTCTTGCGCGATGCAGCACCAGAAGGATCAGCTACTTTGCCCCAGAATATATCGGGATACGAAGCCGATTCCTTCCACATCTTTCCCAGTTCAACATCCGTAATCTTCCTCTCATCTCATTCGATACTATATAAAATCTGCCGCTCGTACAAGGCCCTAAAATAACCTATGAACCGAACCAACGTTGACACAGCGTCACGACTCCACTGTCACAATTTTACGGCCGTCGAAACTTATCGGATTAAGGCCGAAATGGTTCAGTAATTGAAAAACAGACGTACAAGTTTACACACACATACAGAGTTTTGTCATAGATCGTAGTAATTTAATTGTATTGAAATTTTAAGTGGTTAGTGGTTATGAAACAAACATGTTACGACCCAGGGATGCTGTTTTAACGACATGTGTGACGCCGTCTTGTCCGTAAAGTACGTGTAAAGCTACTCACGTGCTGACTGCAGGTCTGAGTTCTGCGCGAACACTTGCAGTTCACTGCTTACCACTGTCTACCTGTGCCGCGGTATGGAAAGTTCAACAGAACTCGGGAGTCAAGAAGTGAGGAGTGGGGGAGTGGGGGAGTGGGGGTGGGGGTGAATGGGGCAGTCTTTGGGGTCGACATAGTTCTGGGAACACAGACAAGACTCCGGAATTGCAGACATCAAAACAATACGTTTTACCGTGACCCGTGGGTAGTCCTTCCGCTCGGCTTTCCAAAACAAGATAACATCTCTTGCATTTCCGACTCTTGAAATGAATGAAGTTTTTATTATGCTGGCTTTCGACATAAGGAAAATCTTTTTATTAATCAATGTACGGGTCTCTAAGGAAGATATGTAAGAGAGCTCGGAAATTGCTAATTCCATGTAGTAGTGCCCCCAAACAAAAACAAACAAACTCCGTGGCCTGCAGTCCGCAAGCGAACTATACCGACCGAGTAACCGCCGCTTGTCGGCGAAGTTAGTGCCAACTTTAGCGGATAGAGGTTGTCGCGTGGTCAGCGCAACGGATTCCCACAGCCATTAATCTCGGTTTGCTAGACCGGAGCCGCCATTTCCTTCAAATAGCTCCTCAATTATCCTCACGAAGTTGAGTGGACCACGTTCCAGACAAACTACTTCTCAGATAATCTGGTAGCGCCTGGAATCGAACCCGGGACCTCTGGACCTGTAGGCGGGAACTCTGACCACTAGACCACAG
This sequence comes from Cryptotermes secundus, assembly GCF_002891405.2. Taxonomy (NCBI): domain Eukaryota; kingdom Metazoa; phylum Arthropoda; class Insecta; order Blattodea; family Kalotermitidae; genus Cryptotermes; species Cryptotermes secundus. The sequence continues at coordinate 1,122,889 of NW_019735468.1, read as the reverse complement.
AGGCGGTCCCCGTTCATGAAGCCATATTCACGAAAGCCTACAAATGGGTCGTATTCGCAACCAGGTGAAACCAGTCCATACCTCGCACACTGTTTATTTTTTCTCATACCAATTCAGTGCCAGCCTTGTCCAATTTGACCTCCTGTACTTCCACAAGATCGAAGTTCTACTTCCTTGATATCTTGTTATTGCTTTTTATTGAACGTGTCCAGCACACACTCCTAGCATTACAGGCGCTAATCTCATGAATATTTTCAGTTACTTACATCACTCTAAATAATTTTTGAGGCCCTGTGCAGCATTTCGTTACAAGTCTTTCTCTTGTTTTTTTACGAAAAGTTGCTAACAAATGCAACCCCCCCCCCTTAACAAAGAACTAACATTTGTAGACGGTCCACAGCTGCTTATTTAAGAACCCCGCATTCTGAATTACCCTCGATTTCTGGAGGTCATCTTCTCTTTCCGTAACTTGAAGACACGTCAGTCGTGGTAGCTAGGGACCCACCAAACGCGATATTGTTTGTCTGTCATTAGCCGTAAGAACAAAATTATTGCATAATTGTACATGACTTCCAAGTCATGCAGTCAGTTGATGTAAAGAGATTTATTAGGTGAGTTAGTTCATAATTTCCCTAGTCGCTATGGTGTCATAAGAATTTTAATTGTTTCCTTATGGACTGGTAAACGTTTTTTATTTCTTGGCAGTTATTTCGCTGATTAATCGAACTGAAGTGTAACTTTTTAATGTGGCAATATTCTGTCTTTTTGTAATGAAATCGACTGGCAAGTTACTCATGCCGACAGAAAGAGATGAACGTGATGTCCTTGTCTAACTTAAGCCCAAAGCTCGATCACCATGATCACCATGCCAACGAAACTGTTGATATTTGGAGCTTGTCCTGTAGACGCACAGCTAGTTGGACTGATAGGCCTTGCCATAGCTCACGCGGTTAGTCACTGGCTTCCCAACGCGGTGGACCGCTTTCGAGCCAAAGTCAGGTCATGTTGAATTTGTGGTGGACAAATTGGCACTTTTTTCAATGGCTCTTACAGCCCATTCGTGGCCCAGGCCCCTTATTAAGTTCCGTAATAATTTTTCACAGACGGTAGGACTCCTTGGGCGAGTGATCAGCCCGTCACAAGGCCTCTACCTAAACACAGGAATACACAAACACAAAATAAACACACACACCAAACATTCATGCCTTTAGTGTGATTCGAAACCACGATCCCGGTGTCCGAGTGGGTAAAAATAGTTCATGCCTTAGACCGAGCGGCCGCTGTGACCAGCTGGACAAAATGACAGTGGGGCAGGTTTTCTCCGAGTACTTCGGTTTCCCCTGCCAACTCTCATTCCACCGACTGCTCCAAACTCATCATCGTGTAACATACGGGGCTGGTACAATAGGCCAAACTATGTTCGACGTACCAAGTGGATTTATTCTATAAAGAAAAACTCTAGTTGGACTGATGGAACAAGCAGCAGTCCTGTCCCCGCGTAAGTAAGAAGCAGGCGGTTCAGAATGATTCAAATGCTGCAATTGCCTCATGTTTATATCTGCACAATAAACAAACAAATTTGGGCAGACATAATATGAGGCACTATGCTACAAGCCGGAAGGTCGTGGAATCGAATCCCGATGAGGTGATTTTTTTAAATTTAGCTAATCCTTTCAGCCGCATTATGGCCCTGGGTTCGACTCAGCCTCTAACAGAAAGGAGCACCAGGAATATTCCTGGAGGTAAAGGGCTGACAGCCTCACCATAATCACTGAGCCGATTGTCTAGAAAATGTGAGAACCTCGACGTCTCACAACCCTATGGGTCTCCACGGCCTGTCACAGGAATAGTTTTACTTTACTTTTACTTTACTTACCTTCCTTGTAGAACGTGGGGAGAGCGGATACTGCCTGCGCTTGAGCAGTCGCTGTGCCTAAGTAAGGCATGGCAGCGGCTCGAGTTCCTATATAAACGAAGGGCCTGCCTGTGGCAATTTGTTATTCAAGATGATGTCATCTCCGGATGCGCAATAATGCCATAACTTTGACAGTAACTGCCCAGTGCCAAATTCTGCAAAGTCATGCTGCAGGGAACAAAAATTTGCTTTGAAGTCAAAGCATCGGTATGAGTTGTCTTCCCACACAGAAGACAGTGACTTTCCATTTATGTAAATTATACCATTCATGCGAAATACGTTTCATTTTTTCTTTCTTTCTTCCCTCCTTTACTTACATCATACTTTTTTGTTTGTCACGAGCTTCTCTTGTTCCGTTTGTGATTTTGTGTTAGACATTAACATGACGGCCAACACTTGACAAATCTTCGTGAAAATGCTTACAAAGAACCCGTGACTGAGGCTACCCTGTTGTAGTACGCTTTAATTTTACTACACTGTGAAGACGGCAGCGAAATCTTCTTACGTAGGGACAGTAATATTGTCGTTCAGTACGGACATTGATGTTTTGTACTCCCATATCATATATAGTTCCGCAAAATTTCGGTCTTCATACTATTTCAATTTAAACATCAGCGAACTGGAACAGGGTCCACTCAACCTCGTGAGGATAGCTGAGGAGCTATTTCAATGAAATAACGGTTCCGGTCTAGAAAACCGAGATTAATGGCTGTGGGATTCCGTTGCGCTGACCACGCGACGCCATCTATTCGTAAAATCTGGCACTAACTTCGCTGACAAGCGGCGGTCGCTCGGTCGGTATAGTTCGCTTGCGGACTAAAAGCCAAGGAGTTTGAATCTGGAATTGTCTATATTTTCCTATTTATTTTATTCATAGTGGGGTGGGACTAAGTCCCTTGTACTGCGGCCACTTCTGGCCTATTGTACCAGCCCCAGATGATAGGTGAGGGTGATTGTGGAGCAATTGGTGGAATTAAGATTGGCAGGGGAAACCCAAGTACTCGGAGAAAACCTGCCCCAGTGCCACTTTTCCCACCACAAATCCCACTTGACCAGACCCGGGATCGAACCCGGGCCGCCGCAATGGGAAGCCAGCGACTAACCGCTTGAGCTGTGGCGCGGCCCTATATTTTCCTAAGTACCTTTACTTTTCAGGAGTTCATACTTTCGCAAACATCTCATTCGAACACTGAAACAGGATTTTATATCTTCGAATATATTCGGAATATTTTCAATTTTCTGAGTTGATAAATTTGCTAAATTTTTCAGTTTTTATTATACCATTCTTTGACAGTAATGCGAGCTATTCTCAAAACTTTTTCGAGTATTTCAAACATTTTGCTAATGTATTTCCGATTATCTCTCGAGTCACGTCAGGTGCCCTTCAATTAGACCGAATAAGCTAAGGCATGCCCTGCTGCTCGGAACTGCGCTGACAAAGGGTTGCTGAGTGTACTGTGAAGGCTGCGCAGATAATAGTGTGACCTTCATACATTAATGTGCAACAAAATATGTTTTTCGTTATGCTGCTCTCTGCAGTGACAAGTCTTTCTTCTCTTCAAAGAGAATTCACACTCTTGAACTGCAAATGTCAGTGATACTGAACTAAAATATGTTCCCAACAGGACTTGAAACCAACGACGAATGTGCTGGCTCCATTTCTTCGAAAAAAGGAGGAGAAAAACATGGCGGCCGCAAGACTTTTTTACGTGTTGAGAACAGCCGATGAATTAAAACGACCAGGAGTAAAATTAAATATATGAGTATATGGTGGTTCGTTAGGAATGGATATACAGGACGATTCTTGAAACAAGATCCCAAAGTTAGGAATCATTCGCCAGAGTGATCATAGCCCTTTAACACAGAACGTTATCGATTTTCATAACACTGAATTCTCTTTCAAAACTCATCCTGTATAACTGTTATATTAAATTTTAACTTGTAATAAAAGATAAATGTATCCCCATAACAGGCCGTGGAGGCCCATAGGGTTGTGAGATGTTGAGGACCCCACATTTTGTAGATAATCGACTCACAAATGGCGTTAAAGTTGTCAGGCTTACGCGCCGGCTGCCATTTACCCCCAGGAATATTCCTGGAACTCATTTCTGTTAGAGGCTGAGTCGACTCCAGGGCCATAGTGCGGCTGGAAGGATTAGGTAGATTGAAAATATCCAACTAATCGGGATACATTCCCGCGACCTTCCAGCTTGTATAATAGTGCCTCAAACAACTATGCTATGCTACGAAGAAAAAAAGATATTCTAGATAAATTGCACCAGTTCGAGTTGGTACGTCACGCACTAATTTTCCAAATGGTTGCTCACAGAAAGAGAACTTTGCAGTGCAGGTGTTATTTAAGTTCATGCCAATCGCTTCGTTTGTCATCACAGCATGGCACGTTCTCAGATTGCGGATGAAGGCGACGGCCTCCAGAAAAACCGCCTCCGGACAAATGTGGCGGGGTGATTCTCCAGCTTAAAGGTCGTGGGGTGGGGAGCGAACAACTCCTCACCGTAAAAACATTACACAGGGCCTCAGATCTAGTCGTCACGGTAAGGAACTTTAAGAGTTCCATAAAAGTATGGAAAGCTCTTGATTAGCTAATCTACTATTGGGTTCTCAGGAAGGACTGTAATCCTTGAGGCCAGTTAGTTTTATGTAATACGTTACAATAAAGTAAAGTAAAAAGTAAAGTTATCCCTGTAACAGGCCTTGAAGAATCATAGGGTTGTAAGATGTTGAAGCTCCCACATTTTCCAGACAATAGGTTCACAGCTGGCGATAAGGTTGTCAGCCTTATGCGCCGGCCGCCCTTTACCCCTCAGGAAGATTCCAGGTACTCATTTCTGTTAGAGACTGAGTCGAACCCAGGGCCATAGTGCGGCTGAAAGAATTAGGTAAATTGAAGAAATCCACCTCATCGGGATTCGATCCCGCGACCTTCCGACTTGTAGCATAGTGCCTCAACCAACTACGCTACCACGGGCCCCCCAATACGTTATAATGCTATAACATTAAGATATGTTTTCATGGCGATTAAATTTAATGACTTCTTCTCGGTGATCAATTGCATCAATAAGGGAAATAAGTGTGATGATTTGGAGGCAGAAACTGACTCTGAATCATTTGTTTTACTCCATCCCCGGGAGTAAAGCGGCTGAGGCATGAGACTGATTACTCATCAGCATCTATATCCGGAATTAAGGATAGATAGAGCTAAGTCTCCGCCGGTCACGGTAGCCGAGCGGTCTAAGGCATGCACTGTCTTCGCTCGCTTGGAAACCGGGATCGTGGGTTCGAATCCCACTCAGGGCATGGATATTAATTTTGTGTGTGTGCGTTTTTCTGTTTGTGTACAGGTAGAGGCCTTGCGACGAGCTGATCACCCGCCCAAGGAGTCCTATCGAATGTGTTAGATCTAGAAGAACCGAAGTGAACGGAGAAGTTCATGGAAGTAGGCCTAGGCCCACTGGGGCTGTAGGAGCAAGAGTCAGAGTCAGAGCTAAGTCTCCACCCCGCATGTTCACGGCGCGATATTCACTTAATTAAGAACAGGAACAACTGTACTTGTTCATGGGCTATGACGTCTCGAGTGGAAGAACGAATAAGGGCGAAGATTTGGAAGGACGTGGAAGGGAGTAACCTTGGCCCATTTTAAGGTATACTCCCAGCATTATTTTGGCGGCAAATGTAAAAGAAGATAAAGTTCTCCCTGTGCTTAACTAATCAAGCACTAGGCCATGAAGGCGTATGGGGGAGTGGATGTATAGATCCACATTTTTTGACCTCGGCAGTTGGAGGTGAGTGGTCAGCTTCACGCCCCTGCCGCTTTACCCCCGGGAAAGAGACGACTTGGAGAAGAGAAAATTATCACTTCCACTAGGACTCGAATACCGACCTCTCTGTCGTCCAGCTCGTATCCAGTCGCTATACCGACTGCGCTACCCCATTATATTGGCGGTACTGAGGAATACCATGAAAGATCTTAGAACATCCGCTCACCGTGCTGAGAATGGAAATCTGGATCTCAGATCTATGTAAGAGGATCTGTAGTCACTGGACCCTGACGCATAACAAATTTTTGTTACTTCGAGTTAATGACTTTGTTTAACTATCAGTACCGTTTCTTTCATTGAAAAATCTGCATTTTATCTAGTTGGAGAATATAGCAAATGGTGAACTGTGTAGGAAAAGATTCAGGACAGTTTTTAATATCCAATCCAGCGCTTTCCATGAAAATTCGAGGAACACTACAAGGAATTTCACGTACGCTAATCTGCATGCAAGTCTCGAACCAAACCGAACCTGCAGAAAAGCTAACTACTCAACGACATTTTTTTTCTTTTGCGAAGGATGCAATTCAGTACAAGACTTTGTATAAATATTTGTCCCCTCTCTGAGGATGAAAGACCAATGAACTTCTGAATGGCTTGAAGCATGACACAGCAAGTTCAAGCGAGGACAGTGGATGACAGCTCCCCACTCTACGAAACGTAGAACTTAACTACATAATATAGTGTTCTCGTCACGTCTTTGACGATAATTTCTACACAGAGATTGCATTTTGGTGGCTAATGCGCATGTCATATTGTGAAACTGACTGCGCACAGGAGACCATAAAACGAGAAGAAAACACGCGACTCTTTCGACTGTTGGTGTCTTGTCTGATATTAAAACAATTGTTGCAGGTTGCACGTGATGAAACAGGTCACGTAAGTATGAGATTATGATTAGCGTAAAGACAGTTCTTTGACATACGCCAATAGATGAATACGTACGTTGAACTGAAAAGGAGGGGAGATGAAAATGTCGGTCAGTTTCAAAGAATCTGTTACGTCATCCACATAGAACATTGAATTGTCACTGGAGTGATAAACCGAAGTAGAATATTCTATACGAACAAATCAGTCTTCTTCCTGGTCTTCTACTGGTGCTGCTTTCCATGATGAACCTTGGCCTCTTCTACGCTTGCTCTCCAAGTTCAAACGCGCGTCTTCTTCAAATTTTCAACTGACTCCAGCCATCTGATGGCAGGTGCGTCCACGCGTCCAGCACTCTCTGGTTTATGTATAGTCTTATCCAGTATGCCCTTCCCTCGCCATCTAACTTCTTGTATAGCTAACAGAACCGTGCCACATTCTTGAATTACTTCCGTTATGTTCCTGAGTTCCCCACTCCTTCAGAGGGACAGCACATCCCATATTCCCCTTCGTAAGTATTTGATTTTGCTGTGTAGCCAGTCCGGCTGCAATCGATAAAAGTTCAAGAATGGTGCCTTTTTAAGGGGCGTAGTTATCAACCTCACGCCCAACCCTCAACCTGGAGGAACAGGGCATCCATTTTTGTCTGGATCATCATTTTTGATATGTCCGGCGTGGAAGACTCTACCAGTAGCTATGCTACCGCCGGCACAGCTCTCGGCATCACATGAGCATGCAAGGCCCACCGCTACATCGAAGTACGGATACCTTCGGGGAGACAAGCCAGTCTACCAAAGAAAAAAAACTTACTGGTTGGTCACATAGCTCAAGCGGTTAGTTGCTGGCTTCCCATCACGGCGGCCCGGATTCTATTCCGGGTCTGGTCAAGTGGGATTTGTGGTGGACAAAGTGGCGCTGGGGCAGGTTTTCTCTGAGTACTTCGGTTTCCCCTGCAAATCTTCATTCCACCAATTGCTCCACAAACACCCTCACCTATCATCTGGGGCTCTCTACAATAGGCCAGAAGTGGCCGCAGAAATAAAAGGACACAGTCCCACACTACTAGCCATAAAAAAAAATATTACCTACATAATTAAAGTGTGTCACCATCTTGGTTGTGAATTTACCAAAAGTCTCTGTTGAATGGGTTTCTCCTGTTATTTATTCAAGAGATCCCGGGTTCAAATCTGTGTCATTACACTGGCTATCATGATTGGAAGTCATCGCGGTTTTCCCCTGCCCCTTCATTCAAATGTTGGGATAGTACTACTAATTAAGCCATGGCTGCGTCCTTCCACATTCTTTTCATTTCATTATTCACGGATCATCCTCTCATTCCATGCTTTCTAGTCAGAGCTACTGACAGCGTCCTTAAATAAGAAACAAATTAATTAATTAATTAATTAAGTGTTGGAATATTTGTTCTTTGAAGGGACTGACCTAGTAGGACTGTTGACATCTCGACTTTCTCGTTATGAGTAATTACTCATCAGACCGAGTGGCCATTTCTTTAACTGAGGTTTGTCATTCAACTGTCAGCAGTTTCACCCAGTTACAATTGCATGACGTACTGTTTAACATTCTTTCATAGTTTTGGCGTTTTAAGACATTTCACACCCACATCAATCTGTCTTGCCCAACAGTTCGCGTGAACAACAATAAACATGATCCGATTTTGAACTGATTATTTCAGCAGACTAAAGAACATACACANGTTTGATCCTCTCGAAAGTCATAATACTTATTGAAAATGAATTACTGGATATAAAATATATTTTATTTTCCTTTCCAACGTTCAATTTTTCGCTGCGATAAATATGTAGCGAGTTATGCCCGAGATATACGCAGAAACGCACGTAAATATATTAGTGTGTGTATTTAACGCTTTTGTTCAATATAGTTAATAGTACATTTGTTGGAATTGTAACTACGGATTGTACGTATTACGTAATTAGATTTTCGAACGTCGATTTGTTGTTCAGCGTTGCACCAGCTTGTACGTGCGTGATTACGTCAAATATGAAACAGGCCCACACTCGTTGCCATGTCAACGGCTCTTTCAATGATATTGCACTTTTTTATTTTTGGTGATGCTCGCGTTACAACACTTGCGACTATTATGCAATAATCTATGTAAATTTTTATGGGCGTGAGATTGCTGCGTAATGCTGATAAGCCTATATGCTTCTGTATGTGTGTTGTATAATAAATTAAGTATCACATTTTGAACACGACGCTGTTGTTCTAAAAACCTATGTCATCGCTAATGATAAATGTAAATTAACCAGAAGTGATGGGACGGCTATATTTAGATCTAAAGTATAGGAAACAGAAACATTACATAGTGAGGAACTTCGGTTCCAAATACAAAACATGGCAGTGAAACGAACGGAATGAAGATTTACGCGGTTTCTGTGAGCACTGCTGAGCTGCTGCGAATTGAATCACGTTCTCTAGCCTGAAAAAGTCACAGGAAACCTAAAACTTACCCACACGCCTGTCGTTTGTTATTGTCAGGAGCGCGAATACGTATTAGCAGAAATAAAAATTGGAACTAATGTAGCCAGGAGTCTGATTCTGCGTGTACAGTGAAGTGATGTTTGTCTTGAATGTATCGTTTTAGGATATGAAATTACACGCAGTCATATTAATTAAAGCGACAGTATTATTGAAATAAAAAGACGTTATTTACAAGCAGTCCATGATTTATTATGAATAAATTGTGATTTTAATTATTTTGTCTCAAAAAATTGAGAAACATTGGGTGAACTACCCCTTTGGCAGCAAATAAGAGGGCATCGTGTATTTATGCTCACTCCAAAATCACCGTAAATCCTGAAAAGCGGAGTCTCTGTGTCTGTTAAAATCTCAGTAAGACAATGTACACACAGTACAGGTTAGGAGAGCGGCAGCTTGCTTTGCTCGCAGTCTGAAGGTAGCTACTTCAAACATCGACAGAGGAAAATCCCGTAGACTTTCTTGGCCTTCGTCAATTTGGCAAGGCGAGAGAACGTACTGTGCAGCTTCTTGTGAAACTAGTGGTTAAAATGAATATAATTGTAATTTTTCATACAGTTCGGTTAATATTTCTTTTTAAAGTATTCCTGAACCACGACGTGCGTGCTTCAAAATCAGCAGGTCAAATAACTTACCATTCTTAATACTAATGTAAAAATAACCACCTTTCTTCGACATAAATTATGTTACTGTTTTGTATTTTCTTCGTGAATTTATTTTGTGGATATTTCGGCTGAAGGCGTAGCTTCCTACTTCGGATCTGAAGTTCCCACGGCAGTGACCGTGAAGACAACCGTCTTCTGGAATGTGACGACGTTAAGCCTGGTAGAAGTTTGCCTTCGTTACGGAGGAACATACTACCTCCTTCTTCAGGGTCGAAGAATAAGCCAATCAAGAACTTAGCTTGTTACTTGCTGTTATCTTACTTGCCCTAATCTTCGACCCTGAAAGTGGAGACAGTACATTCCTCCCAGTCTTCGGTAAAAGCCTACCAGACTATAAGGTGTTACGTTCCAGAAAACAGTACTGTTCAGTTTCCCAGTATTTTCCTATCTTTTACTGAACAGGCCAAATAAAGATAAGTTTTCTTTTCTTCCCCCTTTCTTTGGCTTACGAGTTACTTACTTATGGAGCTGATCTCTTCTTGAGGAGAAGCCAAATCTGCAGCTACTCAACAATTTCCCAGCATTTTAGGGAACCCGAAGGTTCATTACAGTGTTCACAAGAGCCCTCCACTGGTCCCTATCCTGTGCCAGATCAATCAAATCCATACCATCCCATCCTATATCTCTAACATCCATTTTAATATTGTCCACCCACCTACGCCTTGGTCTACCCTGTGGTCTCTTTCCTTCTGACTTTCCCACCAATATCCTATACGCAATCATTTTCTCCCCCATTCGTGCTACATGCCCTACCCTCCTCATCCTCCTTGATTTGATCATTCTAATTATACTTGGAGAAGAGTACAAGTTATGAAGCTCCTCATTATGCAGATTTCTCCAACCTCCTGTGACTTCATCCCTCTTCGGTCCAAATATTCTCCTCAACACGCTGTTCTCAAACACCCTCAGTCTATGTTCCTCCCTTAATGTCAGAGAAAAAGTTTCACACCCGTACAGAACAACAGGAAAAATTATAATTTTTTATATTCTAATTTTTATGTTTTTTGACAGCAGACGAGATGACGAAAGGTTCTGGACTGAATGGTAGCAAGCATTACCCGAGTTCAATCGCCTCTTAATTTCCTCATGAATCTGATTTCGATCTGATATTGTCGTTCCCAAATATCTGAACTGTGCCACGTTTTCAAAACATCTGTTTTCTATCGTTATGTCGTGATTTTGCCCTGCATTTGGTGATGAGACAGCAACATATACTTAGTTTCCTCTCTGTTTACTTCTAGACCAACCTCCTTAATTGTGTCAATTAAAGTTTGTGTGTTTTTCTTTATGGTATCTACATCATCACCCAGTAGATTCACATCATCAGCATAGACCAACAGCTGATGTGTCCCGTTTAATTTCAGTCCCACCTGGTTTTCCTGGACCTTCCTAATGGCATATTCTAAAACAAAGTTGAAAAGTAGTGGCCATAAAGCATCTCCTTGTCTTAAACCATTCTGGATAGGAAATTTATCAGACAAATGTTTACCTATACGGACTGGCTTACGAGTTAGCAGAAAAAAAATCGCTCACATCTTTTTGAACTCCATATTCAGCATAGGGACAACATAATTTCTTCTTTTACTTTTTCTGAAACATACTGCTAAAAACAAACAAATTTACCTTTGTAAGATTTGAGGCTTTCACGGCGGTGACTATGAAGAAAGCAGTCTTCTGGGATTTGGCACCGTGTATATGTGGTGTTAACCGACGTTTCGGAGGAACGTATCGCCCCCATCTTCAGGGTAGAAGAAAAAGTATAAGAATTCTGCAAGCGACAACACCGTGAGAAACGGTAAAGCAGCCTGCTTTACCTGGGGGCGATACGTTCCTCCGAAACGTCGGTTAACACCACATATACACGGTGCCAAATCCTAGAAGACTGCTTTCTTCAAATTTATCTTTTGCATATTTCTCTACTAAATAGAACGTTTAAAGGACCGAGAATTCGAGTAATATCCGACGAACTGTCCCAGGATGGGAACATGGGATGGCTGAGATTTTCGATTTTTATGGTGTTTCGATAAACGGACATTTACATATACCATAAGGCCTGTTTATTTTCGGATCTTAATTCCATCTGCAAATGCGTTAGGGATACAGACGTCGAGAGTCAGATAAGTGGATAGTTTCTGCTGATCTCTCTGCACATGCGAGATCATGGCGTCAGAATTTCTTGTGTTATTTTCAGCATAAGTTCTTCAAGACGTCATACCCTTTACCATTAGTCGCGTGTTTACTTTGTAGCACAAATTTCTAACCACACTGACACCGCTCCGGAGAGACTTATTTGCTTTACTCCCACGGGAACAAGTGCCGGTTCTTTGTAAGTATATCTTAACTTACGAGTATTTATGCTACACCAAAGAAGATACGTTCGAATTGCTTACCACTTAGCTTCCACTAAGGAACTTCAAAAACCTTTAGCCCCATCTTACACTAATCCTTCATAAGAGAATAAGAAAGTTATCCTTAAGGATATAAAAACCAACGATTTTACACACCCATAATACGACTTGGTTTTCGTTGGGTACATAATTCGAATCTCGAAAAAGTTACAAAAGACTATTTCTGCTGTGACGTTTATACACATAATTAACTGAATGGCGTTAAGTTCTTATTGACAAGCTGAAAGTAACTCAGCTTTACAAAATAATTCCCCGACTTTCATGGAACCCGAAGTTTACTCACTGTGTATACAGAAGCCAGACGATAGGGCCTATCCTGAGCCAGTTGAATCCAGGTAACAATCGTATGTAGTTTATCTCTGAGAAACATTTTAATAGTCCTTAGAACTATGTCAGGATCTCCGAAATGGTCCCTTCCTTTCAGGTTTCCCAACAGAAATAATGTTTCCATTTGTAATCTCAAGCATATGTGCAGCCTCTCGTTCCGGATTTGATTGAGATAGTAACATTTGCTGAACTGCACGAAATAGAAAGCTCTTCACTATGTTGTTTTCACCGCCTTTGTTTGCCTTCTTACTTTTCGGTTCAAACATACCCCCCATCCGCCTGTTCTAAACACCAACCTATGTCCTTAACTTTGAGTGACNTCGGGCCATAGCTCAAGCGGTTAATCGCTGCTATCCCACCGCGGCGGCCCGGGTTCTAAACTAAGTGTGGTCAAGTGGGATTTTTGGTGGACAAAGTGGCGCTGGGGTAGGTTTATTCCGAGTACTTCGGTTTCCCCTGCCAATCTTCACTCCACCAGTTGCTCCACAATCACCCTCACCTATCATCTGGGGCTGGTACATTAGGCCAGAAGGGGCCGCAGTACAAGGGACTTAGTCCCACCCCACTAGCAATAAAAAAATAATAAAGTGACAGGCAAATATTCACAGAAATACAGAACGGCAGAAATGTATTTTTTATATTTGTGTGTTTACATGAGTATAAAAGCAACAAAAACAAACCCCGTGGCCTGTAGCCCGCAAGTGAATTATACCGGCCGGCGAAGTTAGTGACAAATTTAACAGATAGAGGGTGTCGCGTGGTCAGCGCAGCGGATTCCCACGACCGTTAATCTCGGTTTTCTAAACCGGAGCCGCTACTTTACCATTAAAGTAGCTCTTCAGTTATCCTCACGAGGCTGAGTGGACTCCGTTCCAGACCCACTACTTCCTAGAAAATCTGGTAGAACGGGGAATCGAACCAGGGACCTCTGTATCTCTAGCCAGGAACACTGACCACTAGACCACAGAGACGGTCGTGTATAAAAACACTTAAACGAATATAGAAAGCATTTCCAGAAGGTAATATGTTCGTATAATTACATGCACGAAGAAACTGGTTTGTTGTTATTTTTTTCCAACTATCCGGGCGTTATAAGATTATTTTCAAAGGATTTATCGCATATCTTAATATGATTTTATCCTACATCCCAGTGAGAGGCATGAACACATATTTATATTCATTTCTGCGCGTTTATTTCTGCACTAAGTTCCTTCGTAATATCTGCAAAATATGTGTGCTTTGTAAGTTATGGTACTTGGGCTTTGTTCTATAAATTACCATTAATTAAGTAATTCATTTATGTATATAGAGCAAGAGTCCCTTAAAATATATTTTCATCCTTTCATCTTCAAAGTTCGTCTGCGTATACAGCAAAATTTTTTAAACTTCTCTGTGATTTATTTAAAAATCCTGTGAATGACAGCTCAACACTGAAAGGAAATAGCATTCTGTATAAAGGGATCGCCATGACCCACTTCACTATACCAGTTTCCGCTTGTCTTTGCACCAAGTTGGATTGATAGTACAGCAAATAATAGGGCTGGCAGTTTTAGCACTTATTAGGCAGACATCACACACACCAGTGACTCAGGAAACATCATTCACTACCCGAGACAACAGCTGAAGGCCTTGTGATTCTCATAATCGTGAAAAGATAAGAGACAGGCGGAACGAGTCAACAAACTGAAGAACTGGGATGGCTCAGGAAACTGTCCGCATGGCAGTTTCTGAATACACCCCTCAGCTGCATTCGTAACACAAATTGTTGAGCAATCATCATGGATCTCAGTACATTACAACTGTGTATACATCGTCAGCAATGCAAGTACAGCATTAAACATAAAGGTTTTATATTTACTAGCATGTCGTTAGCACCTCACAAGTATCCCTGCTCTGACGTAGCGGTGGGACTTGCGGGGTCATGCGACCCTGAGAGCTATGCCGGCGGTAGCGTAGCTATTGGTAGTGTCTCATCTACCGGACAGGTAAAAGCTGATTATCCAGACAAAAAGACATACGTGATCCTCCAGGTTAGGTGTTGTGCGTGGAGTTAACAACTCCACCCTGTAAAAAGCCTTAATTGTTGAGGAGCTTTTAACGGTTGCTGCCGGACGGAAGAGACCAATGGACAGCGAACTTAAAAGAGGCCAAAGTTCGTCATCAAATGCAGCGCCCGCAGAAGAAGAGGAAGTCAATAGTTTAATAAATTAGGCAGTAGATTTCTTCATTTAATCAGGAGGCTTACGAAGTTTCTTTTTATTCTTGAATGATAAAAACGCTCTCATTGAAACAAAATTTGGCCTATTTTCCTTATTTTGAAAAAATAAAAGCGGGTTTATGAGATCACCATGCTATCTGTGTATGGGTGTATGTGTATCCCAGTTTATCAGCTTTTCAATAGCTGAACCAATCTTTATTAAACTTATTGTACACCTCATGGCATTTTGGCCAATCTCAGAGACAAATTTTACGAGTATAAATCCCTCCCTCAGTCTTTGTGTCTATATTTGTATCCCCCTATCGTTGTTAGGCAACGACTCGGTAAATCATTGCCGCGGAAACGAATACACGCGCAGCAATAGAAGAATTGTTTAACGCGCCGTTTTCTACGCGGTCCGTGCCTTATGAAAGAAAGAAGGCGATTGGTTCTTCCCAGAGTTTGTTGTTGATCATTGGCCCGGCAAAATTATTAAAAGATTAATAGGCTAATTAATAAGAAAGCGTGAAGATATATTATAGGTGGGTATTTACACCTAAAGGAGGAATAACAAGCGGATGGAGAAAATTACACAATGAGGAGCTTCATAGTTTGTACGCTTTACCAAATGCGGTATTATTAGGCTAATCAATTCAAAGTGAGTGAGAAGGAAGGGACATGAGTACGCATGCGAGAATTGATTAACTTAGGAAGGAAGGATACTATTAAAATAGATCTTAATTAAATGGTTGCGAGGATGTTAACTGAATTGATTTGTCTAAGGGAAGGTTGTCACAGATAGTTCTGCCAGTGGATCGTGATAAGTCTTCAGGTTCCGCAGAAGCAGAGTAATTTTTTGACCAGATTTACGGCCCATGTCTCGGAAGGGGTAGGTTTTTGCTGTATTATTATTAATTTATTATTATGTAATATTTCAGCGCCGGTCACGGTAGCCGAGCGGTCTAAGGCATGCACTGTCTTCCCTCGCTCGGAAGCCAGGATCGTGGGTTCGAATCCCACAGAAAGCATGGATGCTTCTTATGTGTATATGTTTATTCAGTGTTTAGGTAGAGGCTTTGCGATGAGCTGATCACCGGTGCAAGGAGTCCTACCGCCTGTAAAATGATCATGAAACTGAAAAATTATAGGCCAGTGCCAAAGGGGGCTGTAGAGCCAGTGAAAAAAATATCAGCATTATTCACAATCATTAATAAAGTGGTTATAGCGCACTACTTGTGGTACTATAGAACAAAGCACAGAATTTGAAATGAATTGGGCAGAAGAAACAGACTGTCAGTGAGCTCCATTTGTGAACCGATTGTCCAGAAAATGTGAGAGCCTCGACGTCTCACAACCCTAAGGAACTCCACGGCTAGTTAAAGGGCATAGCTTTACTTTTTTTTTACAAGGTCATATATTTTGTTTGCTGTGTGATGCTATGATAATAGAGTGTTTATTATAACAGCTGAGGGCATTTGACTTTATTGAGAATATAAACCCTCTTCATCTCGGTCAGACATTCAATTAAGCCACAAGCAGGTAATGGCGGCCGTGGTCATGCTCTGCGTTGTTTCCTGCGGAAGGTATTGCTTCAGACAGGCCACGCTGGTTTCCGTTGCGTAGCATTCGAACCACTTGACATTCCGAAACGTCCGTTAGTACTACTGGATCACAGGAGGTAAAGAATGAAGCGAAGCTAAATACATGTAAAGGTATTCTTCATCCGTAAGCTTCTCATTCAAGTTCGGGACTGACTGATTGACTGACGAATCTGAGAAAGGGTCACAGTGCTAGGGACGTTTAACGCTCCCGTCCCCTTTAATGTGGTCGAATCGGTCGAATCTAACCTAAAATCTGAACCAGATATATTACATTACTGTAGATGGCACGACAAGACCAGCGTCATCTCTTGGTAATTTCGTAAACTCCTCTACTTTTCTCCTCTCCACGTCTTCCAGACCTCTCCTGGGGTCAACCCAGTCTCCCAGCCAATGGGGACCGGGTGCTCTTTCCCCTGATGTAAAGCGGCGGGGGCGTGAAGCTGACAACTGACCTCCAACCAGTGCCGATGTCAAGAATACTTGGATCTATGCATCAAACCCCCCTTATGCCTTCATGGCGTAGTGCTTGGACAATTTTACGTTTTACACGTTTGAAAACTATTACAATAACAACAACGACAATAGTAGAATCTGCAACACTTTGATGAAAGCTCGAGAATATCAGAGCCTAACTTGGATGTGATTTTCATCCTCCTAAGAATACGTGTGCGCAGTCTGTCAAATTGACTTCAATTTAAACTGAAGCAACTTTTCTTGATTGACTCTGTAGAAGGCGGGAAGGTAATACAGGGGATGGACAAAAATATGGAAACACCCAACAAAAAACAAATTACCGTGACTAGTATGGTGTAAGACAAACTCTGGCTTGCAGAACTGCTTGCAGTCTCCTTGGAATGGATAAATAAAGGTCCTATATGATTTGCAAGGGAATCTTGTACCATTCTTCCTGAAAAACATGGTAAGTTTTGTTATCGATGATGGAGGTGGATAGCGAGCACGCAGATTGCTCTCCAAGACAGACCACAAAGGCTCAATAATATTGATATCTGGTGATTGTGGGAGCCATGGCAGACGTGACACTTCATCTTAGTGCTCAGAAAACCAGTCCTGGACGATGTGAGCTGTGTGAACACAGGCACTGTCGTCTTGGTAAATGGCATCACCTTTGGGAAACAAAGTTTACACCATGGGATGGACCTGGTCATCCAAAATGGTCATATAGTCGTGGGCAGTGACGTGATCTTGCAGGGTAATAATGGGTCCGACAGAATACCATGATATGGCTGCCCATACTATGATCGAACCCCCGCCATGTTTCATTCTTGGTAGCAAACAATCTGGATCATAAGCTTGGGATGGCGTTCTCCAGACGTAAACTCGGACAGAAGTCGGAAACAGTGTGAAGGTGGACTCATCCGACCAAATGACCGTGTTCCATTGCTCCATAGTCCAGGTTTTATGACTTCGGCACCACACTGTCCTCTTAGTAGCATTTTGATTACTGATGAGTGGCTTTTGAATTGCAGCTCGTCCAGAAATATCCTGCTTGTGGAGTTCCCTTCGTACTGTTTTGGTGCTGACAGGGTTTGTGGGCGTGACATTCAGTTCAGCAGTCACTTTTGCAGCTGTAGTCTTCTTATTTTTCGTCACAACCCTGCACAATGTTTGTCTTTCTCGATCACTCAACAGACATTTCCGTCCACGCTGGTGTTTATCGGATGCGGTTTTTCCAGTCCTCCTGTATGCGGTCATAATCTTGGATACTGTGCCTCGCGAAACACCAAAAACCTGGGCTACCTTGATTACGGAAACACCCACCATATGGGCCCCAACAATTTGCCCGTGTTCGAATTCTGTTAGCTCTGACATGATGCACAAAAAACTGCACAGAACTCTGTCTCGACAACAGTGAAGCTTGCAACGTATTGCTGAGGTTGTACAGGTAGTGGTGCTGGGCAGATACGACAGCGTGACCTACAAACGTCGCTAAAATAAACAATTCAGGCATGAATTTCATGGGGTGTTTCCGTATTTTTGTCCATCCCTTGTAGATTCCGCACTAAATAGCGGCAAGAATATTGATTATACAAACATCAGTACATTACTGTACCTTCATTGTGCCCTTCTTCCCTCCATCCGACAGTGAGGTCTGGGCCACAAGGTGGAAATATGAAATTGACCCGGAAACATACTCGAGTCTGGCAGAGCCTTGAAGTCGAACTGAATGCTGTTTACAGAACAGCTGAAGGATACACCTCGTTCTGGATGTTGCACCTCCTTATGCTTTGCGTCAACGTTTCCGATGTGCAGTTACGATTGCGTCACGTCCTGCTGTTGTCTCCTAGACCTTTTAATATTTACTATGCCCTTGCGGTTTTTACGGCATTGGGACCCGAAAGTTGAAAGCGGTCAATAGTGGGTTGTAATCAGAACCATGAGGCTTGCCAGCAACAATGTGGAAATGATCTTATGGACCTTGTTTTATTTTTGCACTTAATTTCACTAGGCTAACGCTTGGTGTACGACATATTTTGGCGTTACAATTAATATTTAGTAATAATACGTTTGTTCCCGTGTGGAAGCGGGTTAGAATACCTCCATCATAGCCGGACGAGTGGTCGAAAGTGACGAAAATGGAACCCGGTGCCTGCGGGTATCACTGGGACACCCTGTCAGTGGGATACATGGTTCACCAGGTGGGCGGTAGGGCACAAGGCTAACGACATTGCTCTTTAAAAAAATATTGTTTTGGAATCCAAAGAAGTGACAGCCGGACAGTCTACTGCACGGACACACAACCGGGAACAAAAAATTCTAAGGAAGGTTATGGCTCAAAAAAGGCTGTTTTGTCAGTGATTGTGATTACTAGCAATACGCTTAATTTAATACGTAAGATTAAATATTTCTGTTGCTCGACACTATCTAGAGAATTATAGAGCGGTTATGTTTTCTAGGCCAGTGTTAGCAATGGAAAATAGTTCTCAGAGTGAAAAGAATTTCCGAGGCTCAGAGCAGGTCAGAATGACATGTGACGTCAATTATGTTTCAGTAAAAGTTCATAGACTCGAAAAGAGGACACAGCAAAGTAATATAAATAACTGGATCAAGATCTCTGACTTTCCTTTGAGAAGCATCAAATTGCAAGACAGCACAGTCTTTCCACAGTTTCCACATGACTCAAATTCATATATACCATTCCTTAAACATTT
Organism: Cryptotermes secundus; assembly: GCF_002891405.2. NCBI lineage: Eukaryota > Metazoa > Arthropoda > Insecta > Blattodea > Kalotermitidae > Cryptotermes > Cryptotermes secundus. The sequence goes on along the minus strand of NW_019735468.1, from coordinate 1,103,386 downwards.
CTATAATTATTAATATACCCATCTCTCGCTTTGCTTATTCTCGTCGTTGAAGTTAATATTTTGTATTTCTCTCCCTCATATCGAGTTTCCCTTTTTTTCATTTATAATTTTCATGATAACGCAATTTAAAACTCGTTTCTCGAAAAGCGGATATTACTCACTTACTCATGGGGCTGAGCCCTTCTTGAGGAGCCGCCAATTCTGCAGCTACTCAAGAATTTCCCAGCATTTTATGGAACCCAAAGGTTCATTACCGTGTTCACAAGAGCCCTCCACTAGTCCCTATCCTGACCCAGATCAATCCAATCCATACCATCCCATCCTATCTCTCTAAGATCCATTTTAATATTGTTCACCCACCTACGCCGTGGTCTTCCCAGTGGTCTCTTTCCTTCTGGCTTTACCACCAATATCCTACATGCATTCCTCTTCTCCCCATTCGTGCTACTGCCCTACCCATCTCATTCANTTTTCTCCAACCTTCTGTCACTTCATCTCTCTTCGGTCCAAATATTCTCCTCAGCACCCTGTTCTCAAACACCCTTAGTCTATGTTTTTCCCTTAATGTCAGAGACCAATGTTCACACCCATACAGAATCACAGGCAAAATTATACTTTTGTACGAGTATATTCTAATTTTTATTTTTAGAAATAGATCCTGAAGTCATAGCGAAAGTTTCTGGCTAAAATCACGGAACTTGCACATCTGAGTATGAAATACGCGGCACACCTCTTCATCATCCTTGTAGAAATAGGATGGCCCTTTACGTTAAACCATTAGAAAGGGATCCGGTTGCGTTGTGCACGATCTCATCCTCCTGCTTATAGTGTACACGAATTGATTCCTATTGCCTCATCTTATTGACAGCGTGAACAGTTAGTCGCATAACCACTTCATGTAGAGGTGTAGGCTGCACACGATCAGCTAGACCTCGCTGGTCTACTTTCAGCTGCGGATGAGTCTCCGTGCTGCTCTTGTCTATCAACACAACTTTTTTTTTAATATGTGTGTAGGCCTGTCTTCGTAAGAAAAATATACATATAATATAATTTAATATATACTCAATCTATGTGCGTCTGCATGCATGGAAGCATAAATATATATTTGTATTCCTGCATGTATGTTAATGCAATGAGGAGCTTCATGAGTTGTACTCTTCTCCAAGTAGGGTTCAGCTCCATGAGTGAGTGATGGATGTGTGTCACATTACGTGGGCCAATTATTATTATCACAGCACAGCACGTCCTTGGGGTGCGGGCGGAGGATATTCCTGTTAAATATAAAGGATTGGTCGAGAATATATTAAATAAATATCTGTTGGTAGCTAATAAGATGTATTCCTTCATCTTGTAGTTTAGGCATACGACTTTAACATTTTCTGTGATTTTGTTATGATAAGGGGAAAGGTAGCCGGTCACGGTAGCCGAGCGGTCTAAGGCATGTACTGTCTTCGCTCGCTCGGAAGCCGGGATCGTGGGTTTCAATCCCACTCAGGGCATGGATATTTGTGTGCGTTTTTCTGTGTTTGTCTACAGGTAGAGGCCTTGCGACGAGCTGATCACTCGCCCAAAGAGTCGTACCGTACGTGTAAGATCTTGAAAAACCGAAGTGAACGGAGAAGTTCATGGAGGTAGGCCTAGGCCCACTGGGGCTGTAGTGCCAAGGAAAAAAAGGGGGGGGGAAGTACTATAAGTTTATATAATGTACTCATAGAATAGAAAGCGAAGTGTTCGTCTTTTGATTTCCCGTCATCTTGACAGAACTACGAAGACAGAGGCTATTATGTAGTGGTCTCCCATGAACAGGCTCTCTGGGTTATAATTAGATAATTTCTACTCATATGTGTCTTTTGCAAAAGCTACACAAAGAGAATGCATGAAGGGGAAGTCATATCCCCGTATTTCATCTCCGAATTTACAGTTGCAGTTGTCTCTGGCAATTTGCATGAAGAGATCTCTGATGATTTTAATTTTGCCTCTTGTCGGTGGCAAAGAGTCTCTGCTTTACACGAACCTCAGATCGAACATATACAAATATTCTAAATGACATCGTTACGACGGGAAGTGCGTATCACTGAGATCCACAACATACAGGCCTATTTGAGACATGTTTCGAAGTGACGAGCATTTAACGAAATAAAATGAAACATTGCTTCTGCTCAGCCTGTATAGTGACTAGGATACGGGCTGGGCGACGGAGGTGTAGTGGTTCGATTTCTGGGAGGGGCAAGAATTTTCTTTTCTTTAAAGCGTCAAGATTTGCCCTGGGCCCCGCCTAGCCTCTTATATGATCGGTACCAGAACTTCTCTCTCCGAAGATAAAGCGCTCCATATATTGCTGAGGTTAATAATCTGTGGAGCTATACTTTCATTCCCCACCCGTCTTCATGGCGTGATGCCTAATTAAGCACAGCGACAAATTTAGCTCATATATAGTGCGGCAAAGGAACCTGACGATTTTTCAAAATGCGTTGTGTTGGCAACCCGCGAGGATGCAGTGGTGGGACCCATGTCATTTGCTGCTTAACTGATACCGTTGCAGTATCCGTGGAGCAGTGGAGCACGCAACATCGTGCGTTTATTTTCCAAAAGTTTATTTTAATGGCGACTTTTGTTAAAACACAGCGAATATTTCGTGAGCATTTCAATATTGCTCGTCACGGAAAAGTTCCTTACCTCAATATCACATACAGTTACGGGTAGGAAAGTTCAGAACGGGTACTTCCGCATTAAAAAAGGAAACCATCAGACAGTGTGCGTACAGTGTGATCTTCACAGAACATCGAGAATGTGACGCATTCATAAGGAGTTTTAGGGGCTCAGTCAGGAGATATTCTGTTGCTCTAGGAATGTCCGGTCGCAGCGTGAGGAGAAAAGGATCTAAATTTCCAAGAACTAAGCGATCGAGACACTGCAAAACGTAGTACGGTAGCTGAGCGTTTAATCGGAATTTCGTCTGTCGATGTCATTATCCTTATATGACAGATGAAACACACTTCCAGTTATCTGGCTGTGCCAACAAATAGACTTTTCGCTATTGGTCAGAGGAAAATCCACGGCCTCTTAGCAGAGCACGCGTGACTCTTCGGTGTGGAGTGGCAAACTTCGGAATCACAGGCCCTTATTTCCTTAACACAACGATGGGCGTGTAGTTACAGTCACATCTACTCGTTATGTTGAAATGTTACGAACTTCTTCACACCAGAACTGAGCTCTCGACCATATGGTTCAGCAAGATGGTGCGAGAGCATCCATGGAGGTCGTTAGGAAAGTGTTTATGGAGCACGTTACTTCACTACGCGGCGAGTTTCCATAGCCTGCACGTTCGCCTGGTCTCTTTGTCTGTGATGGGGCGAAAATGTACACCACTAGACCACGGACCATCGATGATCTCAAGACCTCAGTTCCTAAGCAAATTTCAGCGACACCAGAAAACATGGCGAGGCGAGCGCCGGAAAAACTGCGATCAAGGTTGGAAGAGTGTGTAGGCAATGATAGGCAACGTCTTAGTGACGTGCTGTTCGAAATAAAATAAACGGAAACGTAATGAAATATATGTGGAATAAAGTGGTATTTGAGGTTCATTCATTTTGTAACAATAAATTAAAAAATTAAAATAAAATTTAACTGCTTTATATACTTCTGAAAATCGCCAGGTTTCAAAATAAGCAAACACCAAATGTGAATAGACTGCACCTTTCCAGTTTGTTACGTCAGGCCAAGCGCTGAAGCCAGTTATAGCTCCAAGAAAGAGAGTCGAGTGTCTTTATGTTCTCTGGCCTCGCAAATCGACCTGTCTCCCATATACCCGCGCTTCCGTGAGTGAGTTGTGCCCGTAGCGCGTGTTGTAATGGCGTTAGCTTTCACGGCACCGGCAACACTCGGGCTGTCTAGCGGCACGTAGCCAAGGACAGACACTCACGAGTGTCCTCGCAGAAACTGAAACAGAGATGGCCCCCGTTCTTAGGTTACTTGTTCAGGAACTTCGCAGCACGATCATTATGGAACATTTTCCCTCGCAGTCAGGGCCCCCGAAGGCAGGAGAATGAGGATTTTGAACCAACTTTCTCGACATTTGCCGAAGGCACTTTGAGCAGTCGACACGTGGTAATAGCTAACGTTGCGTTTCGTGGTATTACTGAAGTGTTAGAGAAAACGTGACAAAAAGACAAAAGAGTCGCCTTTGGCGTGGTGAATTTTAGGGGCGGAGTTGAGCGTTGCAAAATGTTACAGTTTATATCCGTAAACTGGTTGGATGTTAGGTTATGTTACGACTACGTGCATGGTTTGCGGCTCACTTTACGACAATGTCGGTATCTCAAACTACGCTCTATATATCGTCGAATGATTCGGCGACTGATAAATAAGGAATTCGAAAGGATTTCGAAGCAAGCGGTCATAGTATATCCGAGGTATTGTCCCGGTATTTGCTTCGCTAATCTTAATACACTTGAATGTAAAACAATATTAAGAGCGGCAAAGCTACAAGTATACAAAACTTTAATAAAACCTACAGAATTACTGGGTTTTTGGACTTATTCCACCGTCCGGAAATCTAGGTAATAGAGGACACGACGTTTCGGAAACTGGATCTGTTTGCGAAACGTCGTGTCCTCTATTACCTAGATTTCCGGACGATGGAAAAAGTCCAAAAAACCCAGTAATTCCGTATGTCATCCACCATCGTCGGAACCCTTTAAAATCTATTAATAAGACCTGTTGCTATATACACGGCGCAGAAACATGGGCCATAACAGTAACAGAAGAGAATGTACTGAGAATGTTCGAGAGGAAAATAATACGCAAGATATACTGACTAGTGATGAAAAATAATATATGGAGGATAAGATACAACGAAGAGATAAACACATTACTGAAAGGATAAGATATACTAAGATTTATCAAGTCACAGAGAATAGGATGGTTGGGGCATGTCGAAAGAACGGAAGATAATGCTATGCCAAAGGCTATATTCCAAAAGAAGAAAAGGAAGACCCAGGATGAGACGGCCAGATGGTGTTGAGAACGGCCTGAAGAAGATGAAGGTGAAAGGATGGATAGAGAAGATGAGGAATAGAGAACAGTGGAGACCGGTTGTAGAGGAGCCCAAGGCTCATCCAGGGCTGTAGCGCCGAGTGGTAGGTAGGTAGGTAGGTAGGTCCCGGTTTTTGCTCGGAGAGAGCAAAACCACGAAACGTCTCAGTCAGAATAACCGGTATCCCAGTCGAGACTCGAACGGAGTTCCATCTTAACACCAGCCTAGAGCATCACCGCTGCACCAGCCTGCTAGCTCTGTACCGGTCTGTACCGGCGAAGAGTGGCTAACTGGTTGCCACGTTAGCCGACGCGATGGCGCTTTTCTCATGCGCGGTTGGTACCGGGATGGTTTTTCGCTTGTTTCTTATTACGAGAGCGCGAAATGAACACATGCAGGCCTGGTCGAGTCTGTGTATCTGAATGTTCGAACACGAGAACCGCTGGTCAGATTTGGGTAAAATTTTGCATGGATATTATACTACTGAAAGTTTCCCCAGACTAGAAGTTTTTAATTTTCTGCAATTGATTCGTATTTCGTATTGAGAGGGGGTGGGTTTCCCCATGCACTTAGACCAGTTATTGGTCCATTGTGCGTCCTCCTTTTAATTTCTACTGTCGCCATACCTTACCGGTAACGGTGCGTGCCATCAGCCCCCGTAGAGCCAACGAGGTCGGCCCCCCGGTACCTTGATGCTTCCCCCATCCACCAGAGCCATTGGAGACTACTTGGGTGGGAAAGGGGACTGTAATTTTGCTCAGAGGTCTCCTAGAGACATGAGGATCTTTTACGTGCCGTAAATCTACGACACGGGACCCACGGCTTAAAGTCCCTCCCGGAGGACTTGTTCCCTGAATTTTTCCACCCTTAAAAATTCCACGACTTCCGCCGGGTTTGAACCCGCGTACCTTGAGTCATGAGGCGGGAACGTTACCCCTAGACTATGGAGGCCGCTCATTCTGCAATTGATAATACCGATATTGGCGACGCGCGAATGGGCAGGGTAAGAGCGACACCAGCGAGAAGTAATATAAGGGCCTGCAACTATGTATAGGAACAAATAATTGGAAAGAATGCAACTCTTACACTGAGTGTTTTACATCCGTCGACACAACAAGTTCTTATAAAAATACACAAAATATTTTGTTACCAAGCATAATATTACATGTCATATAGTCATATTCAAAATATGGATCCATATTAAGGAACAAGTTCAGTACCTAAGCACAAACAATATGCTTGATGATAACCCAGTAATGGTCGAAACGTGTCATGCTTTTAAGATTTTAATGTAAATAATCTATATTCTTATAAGAAATTATTTTGCCGACAGATGTGTAAATCCTCAGTGTACATGACACACACCACAGGATGCAACATGCAACTTTTATTAACGTACGGGTAAAATATAAGGACAACAAAATGGCGACTGCACGAATTCTATACTTACTTTCTGAAACTTTAACGATAACTAATGAGCCATTGGATTCAGGCATGCGAAACGCGGTAAGGACACAGGCAATCCACAACTTCCGTGTGAAACGCTGATTCGAAGTCAACAACTAAAAACATGGCGACTGTGCGGATGTTTGATTTTGCGTGCTACAGTTTACAAATTCCTCCAAAGAATATAAATGAATAAATGACATATAATATTCATGTGGGACAGCATCTGAAAATGTTCCACAGTTCAGATATTTGGGAACGATAATAAGAAATCAAACCTGATTCAGGAGGAAATTTAGAGGAGACTGAATTCAGGTAATGCTTGCTACCATTCAGTACAGAACATTTGTCTTCTCGTCTGCTGTCTAAAAACATAAAAATTACAATATATAAAACTATAATTTTGCATATGGTTCTGTATGGGTGTGAAAGTTGGTCTCTGACATTAAGGGAGGAACACAGACTGGGGGTGTTTGAGAACAGGGTGTTGAGGAGAATATCTGGACCAAAGAGAGATGTAGTGACAGGAGGTTGGAGAAAACTGCATAATGAGGAGGTTCATAACTTGTACGCTTTTCCAAATATAATTACAATGCTCATGTCAAGGAGGATGAGCTGGGCAGGGCATGTAGCACCAATAAGGGGAAGAGGAATGCGAGTATGATATTGGTGGGAAAGCCAGAAGGAAAGAGACCACTGGGAAGGCAAAGACGTAGGTGGGTGGCCAATATTAAAATGGATCTTAGAGAGATAGGATGGTATGGATTGGATTAATCTGGCTCAGGTTATGGACCAGTGGAGTGCTCTTGTGAACACGGTAACGAACCTTCGGGCTCCATAAAGTGTTGGAGTTCTTGAGTAGCTGCACAGTTGGTGGCTTCTCACGAAGGGCTCAGCTCCATTAGTGAGTGAGTGAGTGAGTGAGTGAGTAATATTCATATTCATGAAATTTATTTTTTAACAGCTGGGGGCAAAGTACAAATACAAAAATTTGCCTGTGGAAATCGTGTATTCTGGTACGAATTATACCCTTCCAATTTGAAGAGCACCTTCTTTCGTGATATAACAACCCACGGTCAGAAAAGTCCACTGACCTTTCCGATGAGTTTCTGCCTCCATCTTTAGGGCTGAAGAGTTAGCCAAAAAAGAGACCAATAAGAGGTAGGAGATGAAAGCAATGTGTTTCTCAAGACCGTCGATGAAATTCTATCAGACTTCACGGCGTTATGTCCCGGAAGATATGGTCTTCATAGCTACCGACGTAAGAACCACAAATCCAACACATACCAACCATGTTTTATTAATTTCCTCCATGAAAACAGTAGAACCTTCTATGATTGTTTCTGTAAACATCGGCCCTTGCACATTATAGTTCGCCATGTCTCGTCCTAATCGATCTTATGTATACCTTCCATACAGTTAATAAAGCACATTTAATAAATATACGAACTGCAATGACATAGGGACCACAGTTTATGACGTATCCAATTTTGGATAGCACGATCAGAGGATGGACACATGGGCTTACAATACTGTTGCCTCGCTAACGCGAATTTATTAAAATTTAACCTGTGGCAATTAGCAGGTTTAAGTTAATGGCGGAAGACAACGAAGCAGGCAGCTAAGGAAATGTATTTCTCGGATGCTAACTCGCTCGAAATCAGAATGGACGAGCCGGGAAATAAAGAGTGGTCTGAGAGTGGGAGGTTTGTGTTTTAGTAGTGAGAAAAACGATTCGATTAGTCACAGCGCAAATATCCATGGCTAATGTGCTTATAAACCCACATTCATCACCGCAGCCGTTGTCCTCCCTTCCAGTCTTGGTCCATGCAGGGCAATGCTCCTACTTCCTGCGTCTGTCACAACGTCCTGCAGTGAACTATTATCGGGAAGCAGAAGAGGAAAATTTTACTAAATTTTATGCCAAAGTAAACACTTTAACAATGATTCTGGTCACAGTTTAATATTTCCAATTAGTTTTATTCTTACTTGGTGCCTATGCACACTGCAATGGACTTGAACTCATCTGGCTCAGGATAGGTACAAGTGGAGGGCTCTTGTAAGTACGGTAATGAACTCGACTCACTCCATGGAACACAATTCTTCTTGAGAAGCAAATAGTAGCGCGGGTGTCCAATAAATTCTCGGCGTTTTGTGGAATCCGAAGGTTCAATAATATATTCATAAAAGTCAGTGTTATCGCAAGACTTCACTAGTTCCTCGTCTTGGTTCCTTCACAGATCTCCCACCAATTTCTCCCCCAGTGTCATCACAAGACTTCACTAGTTCGTCTTGGTTCCTTCACATATTTCCCACCAATTTCTCCCCTAATGTCATCACAAGACTTCATTAGTTCCTCGTCTTGGTTCCTTCACAGATCTCCCACCAATTTCTCCCCCAGTGTTATCACTAAATTTCACTAGTTCCTCGTCATGGTGCCGTCACAGATCTCCCACCTGCATTAGGTGTTGCATTTGGTGATCTTGGCGGTCGGCATCAGGGATAGTTTTGTTAGTTTCAGTCTTCGACACAGAGTGGCAGCAGTTGCCACGCATGGAATTAATACAGCTAGTACTCAATTTATCCACAGTGCAGCAGCCATTGCTGGCCTAACCTGTTAGATTTAACAGTCTCAAATTTTTCCTTTTACTTGTAGTTCCATTAAAAAGTGGTCAACTAAATGGGAGACGAATTTGCGAGAAAAAATAAAAGAGCATGTTCAAGACAGGTCATAACACAATGCCTATTTGTCTGCCTTCTTGATAGAAATTTCAAAAGTTTTACTTAATTACTTTTCCATAGAGCTGAGACCTTATTGAGGATCCACCAATTCTGAGGTTACTAAAGAATTTCCCAGCATTTTATGGAACCCGAAGGTTAATCACCATGTTCACAAGAGCTCTCCACTGGTCCCTATCCTAAGCCAGATCAATCCAATCCATGCCATCCCATCCTATATCTCTAAGATCCATTTTAATATTGTCCACCCACCTACGCCTTGGTCTTCCCAGTGGTCTCTTTCCTTCTGACGTTCCCACCAATATCCTATACGCATTCCTCGTCTCCCCCATTCGTGCTACATGCCCTGCCCACCCAATCCTCCTTGACTTGATCATTCTAATTATATTTGGAGAAGAGCACAAGTTATGAAGCTCCTCATTATGCAGTTTTCTCCAACCTACTGTCACTTTATCTCTCCTCGGTCCAAATATTCTCCACAACGCCCTGTTCTCAAACACCCTCAGTCTATGTTCCTCCCTTATGTCAGAGACCAAAAGTTATACTGAATATGGTGTGTTTTAGATTTTGTGATATTTCTCTGTTTTCATAAGGGCTATATCAAATAAAATTGCCAGACACGAAATCCACTCAAACTTCTGTGATTCTGCCGATAATTGTTAAAATTGTTCCCTCGTCAAATAAACTGTATTACACCTACGACAAATATTAATATTCATGGACGTATTATATTCGAGAGATTCAGGAATGTACCCAAAGATGATTATGTGTTTTGACTGATCCAGCCGATTGATGTAGCTACAACTCCAAGAATATCAGGCACGTAGTCCGACAGAGGGTTTTCATGCTGACAGATTCTTGATTGCACAAATATGGTTGGTAGTCTCTAATTTTGTGAACTTCGTTTACAGTTTCGAGAAAATATGTAAACTAATTAAAAATTACTGTGTTAATCAAAGGGAAACATAAATTATGGTACCATAAGCCTATACAAATAAGATCAGCGATCTGGAAAACTTTTACATTCTCAGTAGAAAATACTCGTATGCACATACCAAATCGCCGTAAACGCCTGCAGTAATTAGTTCAGACTACACTTCTTACAGGTATGTAGGAGAAGTTGCCACAACGGAACCCCCGTCTGCAGTACCAAAACTCTCTCCGTTTTAAGCATCATGAAGGAACTTGGGTTATATTAACCATAACTGACAACTCGTCTTTTAACTGTAAATTGTCCCTGTGATTAACTAATTAAGCACAACGGCATGAAGGCGTACGGGGGAGTGGATATATAGATCCAAATTTTCTTGACCTCGGCTCTAGCTGGAGGTGAGTGGTCAGCTTCACGTTCTTGCCGCTTTATCCCTGGTAACCATTGGATAGGAGGCTGAGTGGGCCCCAGAACCAGTCTGGACGATATGGAGAAGAAAAATTCTGACCCTACCGGGACTCGAACTCCAACCCTTCTGTCGTTCAGCCTGTAGGCAGTCGCTATACCGACTGCACTACACTACTCCGGCTCATCTTTTAACTGTAGTTCAACAACATTTTGTAAAAGGCCAAGCACTACGCCATGAAGACGTATGGGGGAATGGAAGTACAGTTCCACCGTTCTTGACCTCGGCACTGGACGGAGTGGTCAGCCTCATGTTCCGACAGTTTTACCCCCGGTGAAATCGTCCACAGTATCCACTGGATGCGAGGCTGGGTGGGCTCCCAGTGCCAGTTCGTACTTTGTAAAGAGAAAAATGTTATCCCTGTCGGGGATCGAACCCCGGCCGTCCATCCCGTAGCACATCGGTATACAGGCTGAGCTTTCCCGGCTCCTACAAAATTTGGTAACGTCAAATATTTTGAAATGAGGCAGAGTCTGAACGCAGGAGCATATTTCACTGTGACCTTAATATAAACAAGCGTAGGCTCAGCATTCAGATATATTGACGTATTGGTTTTGTCATGTACTGAATATGCTGTAAAGTGAACTGCCTTTTTGTTTGTTTCAGGTAAGAATGCGCTTCCTGTCCTGACGCATGCGAGCAGAGTGGTTGAGCTGTGGAATTACTATACCTGAAGCTTTTCGACATGTAAGCATAAATAATCGAATAACAATGCGACATATTTATAAATAATACGAGTTAAATTACAGAGGTTCCGCTCTTATTGTGACGGCGTGAGGCTCTTCATGTTGTCCGTGTAACCCAATGTGCCCTCATTCCTGAAAGAAGGAGCTGCTGTACAAGAAATTCTACATTTTCCTGCTCGTAAACTTCGTCGCATTTCCAACGAATCTCAATGTCGTTATTGTATGTAACTTCAACATATTTTAACTTTGCAGCACGAATTGTTGTCGAACAGAAGCAACCTGGTTACTATCGGATGGAACCACTGGTTACGTCTTAAATTCTTACCGCTCACATATGTTCTATTTTTGCTAGGAAATTAGAGAGAACTGGGGTTTTTTCTTAGTCCGCAAGCGAAATATACCGACTGAGCTACCGCCGCTTGTGAGTGAAGTTAGTGCCAACTTCAGCGGATAGAGGGTGTCGCGTGGTCAGTGCAACGAATCCCCACGGCCGCTAATCTCCAGTTTCTTTACCAGAGTCGCCATTTCCTTGAAACAGCTCCCAATTATTCTCACGAGGACCCCGTTCCAGACACACTACTTCTCAGAAAATCTTACCTCTGGATCTGTAGCCATGAATTCTGACTGCTAGACCACAGAGGCGGTCCTCCAGTCAGTAAACCGTCCAAAAACAGGCATTATATTATGTTTTCTTCATTAATTTCACATCGTAGAACCGGTTTCCTGAATATCATCTTAATTCAATTATGTCCCGTGTTCTCTTTCCTAAGAATTTTCCACAGAATATTGGGAACTGCATACCAGCCAGTTCAAACCTACGTTATCAGTAGACGAACACACTAGCTCACAATGTAAAAAGAAGTTTAAATGTACAAGTCGTTATGTAAAGTTAATTATATTACAGAAATATTAATATTGTATACTACACATTTTATTTTATTTTCATTACTACAAAGGTTACTCACAAACTATGATCAAAAACAAAACACGACGCCGTTACTATGGCAACTTGACGGCTTTGTTAGCTGTTATCATTGTTTCGCCGTAATTATGGCAATTCATATTAATGGATACACATTATATTTTTACACAATTCAACAATGATTATTATTGAGCTTTTAAAATGTGCATATTTATGTACACAAACAGACACACATTCATGATGGCCATATTTATCAATCCAAGCAAAATAAAACTACTGTTCTTTACATTTCCACTTATTTACATGATCCATCACTGGACACATGCTATAATACACGTCACATATGTACACATGAGTGTTGAGCCATGTTAATCACAAAGTTAGCCTCTTCTTTGTTATTATGGCAAGCAATATTTTTCTTCCACTCCAGTAATTCGGTTAAGCATCTCATAAGATAACAGGCAATCACATGATCACGTTTATAGTTTCAGTTTATTCACCTATATCACAGCCTCCTACAATACTCCTGTTCACACTAAAACTGCTCAAATTTCCCGAGCCTCTACACAAGATCACCCATTCTTACTCCTCCTTAAGTCCTTTTATACACGTTCAACATCTGCTCTCATCTGAAGTACCTAAATCAATGATCACATCAACGGTATTTGCATAGTTATCGAAAAATTCTTGTTTCTGCATTTATTTTTACCCAACTGCACTAGTATCCATTGTTCACAGCCTTCTATGTATGGCGATGAGCATCTACGTTAGTAGAGGGACTTAAAATCAACTTTGCAGGATCAGTAGCTACAGGTATACAAGTTTGTTTTTCTGCCGAATTAATCCTTATGAATTTATTTTAGTGCAAACTGAAGAAGTCAATGTTATGTTCTTGGAGGACATATGTAAGTCGCAAATTGAGAATGGAACTTAAATGCATACGGAATGTTAGCGCATTCTTCTTACAAAAGTAAACATTCATGTGTAGCCTCTTACACAGGACGTGAACAGGTCATCTTTAGGTGCGTTACAGAGTTCATTCATTCTGGAAACATACATCTGACTTGAACACAAAACAGCGGGGGTCATAAATGTTACAGATATTATTGATCCATTCGGAAACTTCGTCGCCTACAGAACTTCCAACCAATAGGGAAATTCATACTGGAACTTTCCCCAACTGTATCGCAAATGAACACTTGTTTCAATTAGTAACTCCCGCGTGGAGCCTCGAAAAAGAAGTAACGCGCCTGACAGGATGTTTAATACAGGGCAGAGTTTTAGGACTGTGGTCAACACCTACGATCACTTCACAGTAGCTGTTCGAAGATTTGTTGGGAGCTACTGACCTGTTAAGCAAGTCCTGAGTCCGAACGCTCGCAGTGGGAGATAGTGCGAGTAGCGTTGTCTCGCCCCAGACCGACCGACCGGCCGAACGATTTGTGGCAGATTCTCAGACGACCATTCTGTACATACGTACATGGGGATATATACGGAATAAATGTCCTGTCTTTCCAGACAACTTTGCCAAAATCTTGTCTAATACATATGAAACTGATATTAATGCAGAATATCATCATAGCTGCTTCCTATTCGACAGATAGCGAGTTCGAATTTCAACCCTACGACAAAATACTCGGCAGTGCCTCCAGCACTTACTTTGAAACAGGAATGACCGATTCTTCCATGCCCTTTATAATTCAGTCCAGAGACTATACACTTCATACTTCCTCATTAAATAAATCTTTCTTATACTGAGCTAGAAAAATTAACTTAGAAATATCCTAAACAATAGATTTCTTACTCTAGAACCGTGGCGTGCTGCTTGTTGTCTGAGGACCAACCTAACTGCCATCGGAATGGTGGCCTAGAGACTTGATAAGCAGATTTTTAGCTCACTTTATCCATTCTGAAACAATGAAAATAGGTTTATGTTATCACTTTGCTGTCTGTGTGTCCGTATGGGTCCCTCTTACCGTTTGTAGACAACGGATCGGTAAACACTTTTCCGCGGCAATGAATACACATGCAACAATAGAAGAATTGTTGGACCCGTCATTTTATATGCGATTCGAGTCGTATCGAAAGAAAGCAGGTGATTAATCCTTCCCAGATTTCTTGTATTTAAGAGATCATCACTACGACCTTCATTTCAATTACAATTACGACGAACCTGCTGAAATGTTTACCATACTGTTCTGGAATATGAAAGCCGTCAAAACTTAGCGCCTTATGTAAAGGGTAAATCAAATTTCGGAATATGAAGATGTTTAAGGGTCGGCCATATACACTGCAAGTATTTCAGCTGTATTTTGTTACATATATAAATAAAGGTTGAAGAACAGACACAGCAAAGCCCCAAGCCTTTGTCATACGATTGGGAGATGTCCCTTTTGCTGATTAGTACAGTTTATTAACTGTATTTAAAAGTGTGTGGCGAACAGAACGATTTAGATTGTAAAATAATATTATATTTAAGCATCCGCTGCATTGAAGTTCCATTTATAATCTATCAAATGTTCCGTCTATAATGCACCAATCAGTAACACTGATTCACACTTCAATATCACACAATGGTCGTTAAGATGTTACATAAAATTATTAAAATTTATATGCATTAATGTAATGCTACATGTTTCGGCATTATACAGCCATCTTCATGTAATACTTATGTGAGGAATCCTAATGCACTGCGCACTAATCGAATGTAATTCATTACTTTCGTTTCATTTTTTTGTTTTTCCTCTTCATGTGAGAGGAGGTCAAAATATATAACATTATATTAATGCATATATATTTTAATATTTTAATAGTTTTATATAACATCTTAACGACCACTGTGTGATATAAAAGTGTGAATCAATGTTATTGATTGTTGCATTATAGACGAAACATTTGATAGATTATAAATTAGATTGTAAAATCAATATATTTGTAACTCCTCACAGTATAACGTAAACAAAAATTGTTTCAGCAGAGAAGTACAGCAATTATAGTGAGCCGGTGGCATTGACTGAAAATTGGCCCGCATCTGTGTGACTCTGAATTGTACGAATTCGCAACATCAGTGTCACTGAAGATATGACGTATCTTTCTATGAAATGGTCTCTTTCCGGTGTAACGCACAACAATAACATAGCCTTTTTTTAAATTCGCTTAGTGGTGGATGGAGTCCAACTGCGTCCACTCGGCACGGAGGCCACTGATTGGCCTATTGTGGCCTGCCCCGGGTGATTATGATGGAGAATTTGGTGGAATGAAGACTGGCAGGGGAAACCGAAGTACTCGGAGAAAACCCGACCCAGTGCCACTTTGTCCACCACAAATCCAACTTGACCAGACCCCGGAATCGAACCCGGGCCGCCGCAATAACATAGCCTTGGTTCTGTTCTTCACTGCTTGTAGTGTTTAATCTAAATTTGGTTAATTGTTTAAGCACAAGACAACCATCTAGTGTAACGAACTTTGCCAAAAGGCTGAGTGAGTAAAATCGCCTCGCATGTTTAGTTTCTATACGATCGTCTTCAGAGGCCCTTTTTTAACGTTTAATATAAAGCATAACGGTCCAGACATATTCTTATAAACTGAACTTGATTACTTATGAACAAACATCACAATCTTCCACAGCCGTTTAATTAAAAATAAGTGAAATTGTGGTGTTGTTTGATATGTCAAAGTTACTCAAATTTATGATGAGCGGTATAATGATTTCTTGTTCTTCAGACAGAATCTCTTCGCAACAGCACGGCCAAAACTGACTGGAAGAAATACTAAAGTGACACTCTCACTTATCCGAGAAAGCGGTGGACCAGAATAAAATAACTAATTGAAATATGTTGTGAGAAGGGTCTTCCTAGATCAGGTCGGAACACGAAAGAGTGACGTCACCATATGACACTGGCAAGTTTGGCACCAGCAGGCAATAAATCTCACCAGCCCTACTGTGCAGAAACAAACATGATGATGGCACACACTAATTTCTTCGCAATCAAGTGTACACAGAATTCAATTTGACTTGAATTCTATAATATTCGAGCAAGGTAGGCGCGACCTCCAGCCCTCTATCTACGTCCTGTTGTTGTCGATGCCTTCCAATTGGAGCCGCCGCAGACCTGCAACAGCAGACTGGAAGCCCGCGTTGTAGTCGAGGGTCACCTCGTTGTATACGTACTCCTCGCGTTTATCCTTGTAGTAATCATTCTCGTCGGGCCCGCTAACCAGAGCGCCCTTCAGTAGTTGCGGGTTCTCCCGGGGCCACTTGAAAGCGTCCCAACCGCATGGTGCTGGCCGCGTGGGGCACGAGCTGAAACAGACCAGTAAGTCCTTATACCCTAGAGTGGGAATTTTGTTCCTAGGACCTGGTTATAGTGTCTGTTGCCTCTCTGCCACAAGCAATGTAATTCGAGCAGAAATAACACAGTGGTAAGATATGCGGTAAGGTGAAAAAACTTCCTCGGTAAAGCCGTTGCCGGGAAACGGCTAGTAGAGACTGTAACAGACTAAGGACACTAGTAGGCCGCGCCATAGCTCAAGCGGTTAGTCGCTGGCTTCCCACCGCGGCGGCCCGGGTTCGATTCCGGGTCTGGTCAAGTGGTACTTATGGTGGACAAATTGGCGCTGGGGAGGCTTTTCTCCGAGTACTTCGGTTTCCCCTGGCGATCTTCATTCCACCAAATTCGCCATTATCATAATCACCCGGGGGCAGGTATAATAGGCCAATCAGTGGCCGCTGTGCCCAGTGGACCCAGCTGGAATCCACACCTCACCTATGCTAATTAAAAAAATTAAGGACACTAGTATGCGTGTGTCAAGTGATCTGTAAAGTGCAGTCAATAAATCCAGTCACCAATCCAAACCCCGTCTAGTCACACACACCCCAAAACGAGACAATACAAAAGAGGAACAATGATAACAGGGAAATGACAAGCGTTAGAAGAAGGAGAAGAGGGGAGGCAAGAAGGGATAACACCTGTTTACTAACCACGCAAGGCCTACCTAGCAGCATGATGAGGCTCCTTCGGATAATTGTAACCAAAGCCCACCACGTAACTCCGCCCCGAATCGCCCAGCATGTAGTCGATCTGTCGACGGGCGAACTCGCGGTATTTGGTAGGAGAGATGCCTGCGTCCGCTGCCTGAAACAACACAGTCCGAAAGCCAGACTGTGAGAACTTAGTCGAAAACAACAAGCATCGCCTTATTTTTATCCTTGTTTTTATAAATACAAGTAGCTTTCCCTGCAGCAGACATGCGAATTAGACAAAACAGTTTTGTACACAGACGCTTTAAGGCGTACAAAATGAAAGCCTGAACAGGAGGTTGTGTCTGCCTGCTATCTTCATGTTTAGTCTCCAAAACTAATGATCCTATTTCTGACTTCATGTGGGGCATCTATGCCTACAGACAGGCGGAAGAACTATAAATGGTTTTTAAGGAAATATATAAACCTGTCTCAGGATATGGTATAGTGGTAAGATTTTGTGACAGCTGCTATACAAACAAGCGAACTATACCGACCGAGTGACCGCCACTTGTCGGCGAACTTCGTGCCAACTTCAGCGGATAGGGGATGTCGCTTGGTAAGCGCAATGGATCCCCACGGCCGTTAATCTCGGTTTTCTAGACCGGAGCCACTATTTCCTTGAAATATCTCAACTATCCTCACGAAGCTGAGTGGACCCCGTTCCAGACCACTATTTCTCAGAAAATCTGGTAGCGCCGGGAATCGAACCCGGACCTCTGGATCTGCAGCCAGGAACTCTGACTACCAGAGCACAGATTCTTCCAGAATCCATAAACACACTCTTAGTCAGGTGAGTGTCCAATGCACAAGGCAGAGATTGTGTCAAGGAGTCGACTATTCGTAATTCGTGTATCAATCTCTCCGTTGCAGAAATACGAAATCTTAAAAGCGCAGAGGGGAAATCTTGGTGTAAGAGTGATATAAGTACCTGCAGGCACACGAAAGCAACGTTCGCAGCATGGCACAAGGTCCCGAACTTGTCTATGTAGACAAGTCCCTTAGGGGTCCTCTTCTGGTAGTCGACCGTGAAGTCGCAGAAAGCCTGTGCCGCCTCCATGTACTCAGGCTGCCTCGTCAGCTGCGCCAGCAAGATCTGCAACACACATCATCACCATTGTCTTTCACTGTTGCTACGTAAATGGCGGCTACTTCCGGCGGCAGTAAATGAAACATGTCTGAACAGTGCGTGTACACTCAGACACAAACTCCGCTCAGCAGATCCCTCCCCGAGAAGCTAATAATCGCTCAGCTATTTAAGAAATTCACAATCCTTTACGATATTTACGATATCCCACGGCACATTTCCGTGCTCACTGCAGTCCATTCTGCTTCAGATGAATCCTGGCAACATCCTCATACCATATTTCCGCAAGATCCGCATTAATTTTATCCTCCCATTTACACACAGTCTCACAAAATGGTATCGTTTCTTCGGGTTTCACATTAAAATTTTATATGCATTTCTCAATTCACATATAAGGACAGACTGTGAGTCCCTTACAAAAAAAAATAATTTTCTCCTATTCATAAACTTAATGAATGGGTTTTACCAGAAGGCTGTGTTTGGAAGGTTTCTTTCTGGGTAAATCGTAACTTGCTTCCCACTTTGGTTAGGAGATTTGGGCATTACGCCCAACGGCCACTACTCACTGTAACGGTTTATCAATANCGTAATGACGTGGCGTTTAATTATTTAAGCAAAGGAACAGGTTGCTCATAGCGGGGGGTGGAGTCCAATTGGGTCCACTCGGCACAGCGGCCACTGATTGGCCTATTGTAGCCTGCCTCGGGTGATTATGATGATGATGAAGAATTTGGTGGAATGAAGATTGGCAGGGGAAACCGAAGTACACGGAGAAAACCCGCCCCAGCGCCACTTTTTCCATCACAAATCGCACTTGGCCAGACCCGGGATCGAACCCGGGACGCCGCGGTGGGAAGCCAGCGTCTAACCGCTTGAGCTGTGTCGCGGCCGGTAGCGTAGTTGGTTGAGGCACTATGCTACCAGCAGGAAGGTCCCGGGTTCAAGTCCCGATGAGGTCATTGGATTTTTTTTCAATTGACCTAATCCTTCCAGCCGCACTATGGCCCTGGGGTCGACTCAGCCTCTAACAGAAATGAGTACCAGGAATTAATTAATTTACCTGGGGAGTAAAGCGCGGCCGGCGCGTAAGGCTGACAACCTTACCGCCATCTTTGAGCCAATTGTAGATAATGTGGGACCCTCAGCATCTCACAACCCTATTAGCCTTCACGGCCTGTTACCGGGATAGCTCTACTTCTTTTTATTTACTGCTGAGGAGGCACCATGGTAAGGATGTTATCTGCAGGGAGTCCGAGCCTCGTCTTGTCTACAGATATTTATTTAAGTCGGCACAACATTGTTGTCTGTAGGGATGTTCCCCGCAGGAAGCGGTTTATAAACAGGAACCGTGACGTAAGCAGCAAATATGCCATTTACATTCGAGGTGCGATATGGACGGATGACGTGGAGTAACGTTTCGGTGTCAGCCCTGGAAACTGTCTCTGTTCCTTCTGCCTTACATCAACCGCTCCCATTGCTGCAAGTTATACACAGGTCACTTCAGGAATGGACGGCCAGATGTATGTTATGTTACAATCATGAATTAAACTTTACGTCCCATATCTTAAGCATATTTGTTATTTCTTCATTCCGTTCTTTCCTTATTTCTTTTTTTATTCTTTCGTTCTTTCACTCTGTTTGTTTGCTTCTTTGTTTCCAAGCTCAGTAGAAATGCTAAGATGCGTAATTTCTTTCAGTCTTCTTCCCCAGTGTGGAACTCCGTTAGAGTAAAGAATAACACATACTCACATAATTTCTGACCTAGAAATTTGGCTTCTCGCATAATCATATTTATTTGTTTTAGTGACTTTCTTTTTGTGGGGACCGCCTCTGTGGTCTAGTGGTCAGAGTTCCTGACTACAGATCCTGAGGTCCCGAGTTCTATTCCCGGCGCTACCAAATGTTCTAAGTAGTGGGTCTGGAACGGTGTCCACTCTGCCTTGTGAGTATAACTGAGAATCTATTTCAAGGAAATAGCGGCTCCGGTCTAGAAAACAGAGATTAACGGCCGTGGGGATCCGTTGCGCTGACCACGTGACATCCTCTATCCGCTAAAGTTGGCACTAACTTTACCGACAAGCTGCGGTCGCTCGGTCGGTATAGTTCGCTTGCGGACTAATTGCCACGGGGTGTTTTATTTGGGGGGGGGGCATCTGGCTCTGGCTGTATGGTATTCTATGCCAGTGGCCGCGCATTTTGAAGCGCGCACAGGCTCAGATGTTTCCAACACGGGAACTGCTAACCTGAATGATGCTCGGGGTATGTACATAGTTTTGTGCGGAGAGCATTACCCCTTCTCTGAATAGGGATCTAGAAACTCTGTAGAACACAGACAAGTCTCGACGTGGAATCAGTGCCAATTATACGAATGTGAAACATGTGCTGCTAGGATCTTTACTAGCACCGTCACTGGAACCGCCGGCAGCACTTGGTTGAACATTTGGCTGTAACTGATAATCAGTTGCAGAACCACGTAATTGAAGCCGACTTCTTTGAAAGTATTTACCATAAGAATCTAACAAGCATAAGCATTTATTCTGTCACTAAGTACCTCTTTTTGTATTTAGGCTGTTTCGAAAGTCACCTGTTCGTTTCGTCGCATGAGTCTCTCTGCAAATAACAGCCAACTACCAACAGATATCTGCCGGCCTCGATATGACGTAACAAATTATGTTCTTGTGAGCGAGTGGAGTTTTGGTTTTGTCTGGCTTATTTCATCGGCCACATTGTTTAGGGGAATAAATTATACTTCACATATTCTTTTAGCCCTGTGACAGAATATGAAAACTGATACATGACATGACATATCTGTTGTACAGGCATTTTGAAGCGTGTGCGTTTCTTTTTACTTTATTCCGTTTTAAGGACAACTTTACGTAAGGGTTCAGCTGGATCTTTGTGTTCAGGACCTATCTTCTGAGTCNATCTCCAACAATGCTGTTCCAGTCTCCCAATATGATGCTGTTTGTGAGTCTTCAGATATACAATGATAAAATTTCCCATCACCCAGTCACTGTACAAGTCGTATAACTGCGGTAAAATGCAAGTTTCATTTACTTCTATTCATTAAAGTTATATTTTAGTAAATGAATGTACATGTATTGGCCTTCTATGAGAGATTTTGATGAAAGTCGATACATGACATTTAGGTCTGTATTAGACTAGTGCTTCGCTAGCTTTCGGTCCGTTTTATAGCTTGCGTTATTTAAATTTTTTGGATAATCACCACGAAGTGTTTGTCTGAGAAAGAGAAATATTTCGAATAAAGGTTTTAGACATTCATAGGCACTATATATATACAGCACGTCATGCCGCACAAAACTGATAACGCCGGGCAAATGCATAACGTCAACTATTAAGGCTAATGTCACACGAGCGCTGAAAACAGCGGACGCGGCTCTTCCGTCGAAATCCGCGGACGTGAAGCAGGTTGCCACACGAGCGCTATATTCCACGTCTTCCACGTATTGCCAAGTCAGTCTTTGGGGAGGCTTCATGCTGCGCACATGGATTTTATTGACATCAGCCTGTAATACTATGTAACAAATTTCCCCGAGCATTGGAGACGAGTGTTGATTTTCAAGATGACATTGTTAAAGGCTGCCGTGTATTGCATAACTTCGTTCGTGATCGCGATGGATTTCAGTTGGAAGATACTTTGAATGTTGTAGGATTTGAAGACACTGAATTGGAAATTGACACTTGGAAGCCGAGCAAATGTGCAGAGAATTCGAGATACCTTAGCTGATTATTTTGTTAGCAATATTGGGCAAGTACCTTGGCAGTACACAGCGACAGGAAAGAAAACGTTTACTGAACATTAATGGCTTAAAAGTAAAAATGGTATTTCGTATAATGTAATAAGTAGTATTTTGTGATATGTCGCCTGAAAGCCGGAATAATCTACTGCTAGGTAACAGCCAGATAAACACGCAGTCGCGAAAACATTCTGGTCAACACTCCGTTGCTAGAGAATGACTCAGCATTACTGGTTGCTAGGGAATCGATGGTTTTCTGTAGGTCAGATCCGAGTCTATATAAGAAGTCGACCATAAATTAATAAAAACAAGGTTCTCCGCACCATTGGCAATTTCCCAAGGCGCACACCGGTCCGCGATTTGCACATGGCATTTAAAATCCCGTACGTTTATGACTATATAACAAAATTATGCAGGAAACAAGCAGAAGTCATACAAAATCATGAAAATGAGAATGTTCGCAACATCGGACAAGGCGAAGCCCGACACACAAAGTATAAGAGGCTTAAACTTGGCGGCGGTCAGGCATACTACCGATCAAGTGACTAGACTACCGTGGTAGCGAATACTACTAGAAATATGGCATAGGAATGGGAAATAGGAATTAAGATTAAATTTGTAAATATATGTAAATGCCGACAATGGACTTACTAACACAGACTATGACTGACAAATGACAGACCCGACCTCTCGTCAGAGAGGGCGCCCCAAATGAACAGGACAGTAACTTTCATATAAAGAAGAAACAAAATCTGGTCATGAGCCCCAGTCGGGGCTCGACACCAAGACAGACAGACTGACTGACCGTCAGTCGCAATGTGACTTTGACTTTGCCTAATAAAATCATTTTCTCCATTTCTATTTCCATTCTGACCTGAACAAAACAGCGTGATATTCTAACTTCCCGTCCGCTATTTATCGCGCCCGTGTGACAACCACCATAAACAAATGGATATCTCAGCGCGGACGGGTCACGTTGCGTCAGGTCCACGTCTTCCACGTATTGCCAAGTCACCGTGTCGCGGACAACGCCATTCTTCGCGTCCGTGCCGTGTGACTTCTCTCATATATTTGTATGCCTCCATGACGTGCGCCAATATTCACGCACGTGAGACAGCGCTCGTGTGACATTAGCCTAAATGTTCACTCTCAAAAGCGCTGTTCCAGCATTCCGCAACCTTTCTGTCATGTAGCTCATATCAGCTCGATTTGCAACGCAATGCACATACCTGAACAGTAGAAAGTGTTCACTCGTAACAGAAGCACGCCCTCACTTCCTTCTTGTTTCCCCAAGTTTTACTATCAAATTGCGATTTGCTTGTAGCCAAGCCGATCTGAAAGTCTTCGCGTAAGAAACGCAGAGATGTAACACAAATTCAGGAAAGTACTGCATACCCTTTGTTGAGAGTTTAATCAGCCTCCTCTGACCTCACATCTGGGATAATGCGAATGCTACAGAAATTACCGCCACTGACGTCCATATTCATAAATTCGTTTCTCGTGGCACAGGTGTTGATATTTTATAGTGTTCATTATTACTCAGAAATGATTTTCGTTATTAGTTTTCATTTGTATAGCACGTCTCCGTTGAAATGAACTTCTATTGGTAGATACAAGTCTTTGGCCATCATTAGCAGGTAGTTGGAATGTGAATAGAGAAGAATTCAAATTAGGAGGCCTTGCTTATGTGAAAGGATGCAGAGGCTTTCAATATAACTGGATTAGTGTTGCTCTGGAAGACATACAGACTGCGTGTGAAAGGGAGGTCACGCATTCGATCATCATACTCATACGTCAAGGGCTGATCCGGAGTTCAGTACAATAAGGTTTATTTATTATTGTGAGAACACAACGAGATGCCAACATATCCGCAGCCAAAATCACTGTGCTTTTGAAGTCTGCTCCTTGAACATCAAACTGCCAGATGGGTGAGCATTTTGAACACCTATGAAGGAGTATAAAAAGTCGGAAAATAAAATCGCATTGCTGCATGGCGTTCAGGTGAATGAAAAACTGTAACATCTGCCACTGACACGCTGCTCAGCCTTTTACTCAGAGCATCATAATTAAATAGAAACTTTAGCGATGTACGTTTATAAGTATGAGAGATGCAAAATTATGGTAGGAAAATCACATGGGAACATACTGCTTTGGAGATCTAGGCGTGAGTAATATTAAAATGAATTCTGGAGGAACAAATTGTGAAGGTGTGTACTGAATTGAGCTGGAAATGTTGGCATTTTAAATGACAGTAGAAAAACATTCGATATGTTTAAAGCAGGTGTTTTGTCACCAGTTGGGTAACCAACACCACACTACAGTGTGTTCCTTAAAAAAAAACATTAGTAGCTAAGATCACGATCAATTCCCAATATTAACAGCGACACTTGCGCATCACAGTTGTCAGCTACCTTTATTATCAAATGGAAGATTATAGGAATTACTGGGTATCCGGACTCTGTCCATCGTCAAATATTCTAAAAACTTGAAAACACGTTTCGGAAACTGGATCTGTTTCCATTCTCAGGTGAGGGTGAAATATCCAGTTTCCGAAACTCTGTTTTTTTCTACTTTTTAGAATACAGGACGGATGGACAAAGTCCGAAAACCCAGAAAATTCTGAATATTATACACAATCTTCAGAACCATTTAGAATCAAAGATCTGCGGGTTCTGCAATTCCTGCTCATCAATCTGAAACGGTATGATTCTTGGCTGAATTATTTAACTTCGAACGCTACTTTCCAAGGGTTTGTGTTCTTTTGCAGTTGACTATTATACCTAACTTTCAAAGGTGTACGCACGCAGTCCGTCGTTGGGACTCAGTAGGTTATAATAGTTGGCTGATGTTCTGTCAAATTCCCTTTTACACTGTTAACAAAATCGAAGAACCCTCAAGTCGACCTGGTTGTGCGGGGCTGAACAACATTTTATACAGACACGCCACTCCGCCAAGGAGCCGGGGTAGCTCAGTCAGTATAGCGACTGGCTACGGGCTGGACAGCCGGTCAAGAATTTTCCTCACATCATCCAGATCGGCTCTGGGGACCATCCAGCCTCTATCCAATGGGTACCGGGGGCTCTTTCTCCGGGGCATGAAGCTGACCACTGACGTCAAACTAGTGCCCAGGTCAAGAAAAATGTGGATCTATACACCCACTTCCCCATACGCTTTCATGGCGTAGTGCTTAATTAGTTCTGCACAAATATCCGTCCGCCATGGTGACAGTTGTATATCCCTGCGTTTAAGCGCTAGACTTGCATTCGAGGGGTGCTCCATTTGAATTCAGACCGGGACATTGGCTCTTCTATCATTTTCTGTGGTTTTCCTCAGACCCTCCAGGCAAATGCCACTAGAGTGCTTCCAAGACAGTTTTTCCAAATCCTATCGAACTTATCATCACCCCACTGTCCGCAAATATTTAGTACACATACTGACAGCGCCGTTATATAACCCACAAAAGAGTGAATATATACTATGTGGGTTGGAGGTAACGCTCCACGCATTCCTAACCTGTGCACCAGATGGCGATGAGTGATTAACTTCAAGCACCTGCCATTTTAACCAGGACAAAAGATCTCCAACCGCTGCCGAGGTTAATAATTTGTGGAGTTTTCCTGTACACCCCGAAACGTCTTCACAGTGTGGGAGTCAAACACAGGGACAAATCTGAGATGTAGAGTGGAGTGTCGCCGCAGCGCACAGTGACGGAACGCACTGGCCACATACCTGCACACCGGCCACTTCACAGTGTGGGAGTCAAACACAGGGACAAATCTGAGATGTACAGTGGCGCGTCGCCGCAGCGCACAGTGACGGAACGCACTGGCCACATAACTGCACACCGGCCACTTCACAGTGTTGGAGTCAAACACAGGGACAAATCTGAGATGTAGAGTGGAGTGTCGCCGCAGCGCACAGTGACGGAACGCACTGGCCACATACCTGCACACCGGCCACTTCACAGTGTGGGAGTCAAACACAGGGACAAATCTGAGATGTACAGTGGCGCGTCGCCGCAGCGCACAGTGACGGAACGCACTGGCACATACCTGCACACCGGCCACTTTCTTGTTGTAGAAGAACTCGTTGGGCCGTTCCTTCAGCCGGAACTTCATGTAGTGGTGTTCTGCTTCGTCCAGGAACAGGGGGTCATCCGTCGCCTTGTACAGCCACGCTGCGGCCCACGTCAGTTCGTCTCCATAGTCCGTGGATCTGCACGACAATACTGCATGTATTTCCCTAGCTCTCTGCACAAATTATGATAGATAAGATATGTAGCACGTAAGAGGAATTGGAGAATATCAAGGGAAGAGAGACTTAGGCGTAGATGGTAGGATAATACTAAAATGGCTAAGGGTAGAGACCAGTGGTAGGTTCTTGTAAACAAGGCAAGGATCCCTCAGGTTGCGTAAAAACTGAGAAATTATTAGCTTCTGAAGAAGGTCAGCGCTCGAGTGTGTTGTTTGGGACAGAGAGAAAATCGTCACATTCTCGGGGTAGTGAGAAATGTCTCGAAGTAAAGTTATAAAATAATTTTTATATATTTAAAGTGATGGAACTCGTAGAAGAAGACTGATTTAAGCGAAAGTGCGATTCATGATGGCGGTGGGATACACAAATTGGGACCGTGAACTAGATGAAGAAAATTATGATGAAACTGCGAATTCCATAAATAACAGAACTGGCAGCATATTAACGAAGTGGAAACAGGTCGTTGGCAGAATGAACCCTGACAAGATACCCAAATATCTCGACATATAAAATAAAATAAAAACAAGTATCGGGAAGAATTCTCAAACGACGAAATAATTCAGTTTTCTAATATCTTCAACAGGTCTCGATAAGCCCAATCTATGGAAAGGAATAATGTTTACTCACTCACGCTACCTCCTCGTTTTACGAATGATGAAGGATAAAGACAGACAAATTCTTCTCCTACAAACATGTGAACCCAATACATTTTCACGGTCTTATTGTTGACAGGTTCGCGTGCCCCAGTGACTCGGACAGCTATGCTGGCGGGAGTGTAATGTACTGGTTGAGTCAACCATGCCAGACAGGTAAAAGGATAGGGGCCAGACGAACTGTAGTCCGTAGTCTTCCAGGTTGCAGTTGTGGCATGGGGCTAAAAGCCCTATCCCGTAAAATTCGACTGTTTTGAAACCATGGAGAAGTCCAAGATCCACACAAGGGTGTAGCGCCAGTAAAGATAATGAGACCAAGGGTTAAAAATAAGAAGAGACATAGCATTAAAAACATATCTTTCAAATCGTGAATATTTGCAACAGGAAACAAATGACTCTAAATTATAAACTGGTGTCTCTACGACCAGCATTCGGCTATTTTCAGTGTGTATAATGCTAAAGTAATGAAAATGAGGCAGGGCTGATCTCCCGTCCAAGGAGTCCTACGACTGTCTGTAAGAGCCATAGTTCTAGATTAATTCTGACGGAAACATGTCAGAGAGGAGGAGGTGGTGGCGGCGGCGGTGGGGGCGGTAGTGGTTGAGGAAGTAGTAGTAGTAAAGGCGGTAAGGCAGAATGGAACATGCGCTTTGATGCAGTTTCTGCAGTACACTCACTCATAGTATTGCGCGGCTCCTTTGATGGCCTCATGGTAAAGACCCCTGTACTGGCTGGCGAAGCGATACAGCTGTTTGGCATGCTCTAGACACTTGCTGGAGTAGCCAGGGTTCACGTCGCGAAACACCAAGGCCACTGCAGCCAATGCCGCCGCAGTCTCTCCGGCAAGGTCTGAACCTGCAACACGGGAAACCCAAAATGTTACTGGAACTCCAGAGACACGCAGTCATAATCCATAAATCGTGTTTTTCAAATATAAGTGTAATCATATCGAGGAGGACGAGTTGAGCAGACCATGTTGCACGCATAAGGGAACATGAGACATCATCCTTTGATTCAGACGGAAAGCCTGACAGGAGGACACCCTTCGAGAGACTTAAGCATATGCAAGAAGATAACATTAACATGGATTCTGTAGTGCTATGACGTGAGAATGTGGATTGCATTCAACTGAGGAACGGTATGGTTCCGTGGTGAGTAATGTGCAATTTCTTCGACGAGCTGTGTAGCTACCAGTTCTCTGTTCTGCTACGTGAATTTGGTTAAAAACACTAAATTGACATACGTACAAAGTTCTCCGATATACAGTGTTCTACATTCTCCTGTGACTTCCTGTTTCTGCGGTTCCAAGAACTCGCATGAAGATGATTATATATTTCTGAGTTTGTTTTTCTTCCTTGGCACTACAGCCCCAGTGGACCTAGGCCTACCTCCATGAACTTCTCCGTTCACTTCGGTTTTTCTAGATCTTACACATTCGGTAGGAATCCTTGGGCGGATGATAGCTCGTCGCAATGCCTCTAACTGTACACAAACACAGAAAAACGCACACACATAAACTAAACATCCATGCCCTGAGTGGGATTCGAACCCACGATCCCGGTTTCCAAGCGAGCGAAGATAGTACATGCCTTAGACCGCTCGGCTACCGTGACCGGCATTTCTGAGTTTAATTATAACAATTTCATACGATTTTACAAATACCTCTTAGACTTAAGAAGAACGGATTTGTTCTTCCGTCAATTTCATGTAATGATTAAACTTGATCTTTCGTGTGGTCTGTATTATCAGTTGATCTGATAAACCCGAAACGGTTTCGCACCCCTTAAGTGCCAGTTTACATCACACAGTTAAGTGACCATGTCACTACTACTCTAACTTTAGCGAGCTTTCCCGACTGCAGCATACATATTGCACAATTTTAGACGAAAATCTTTGGTAATATAACCCAATAAGCCAATACCGCTTATACTCAACCTTTTACGTCGTCCTGAGATACGTCAGTCCAACTGGCATCCTCACAAGCGATTTATTCCGTCCTGAAATACTTCAACTGGCATTCTCACAAGCTATTTATTCCGTCCTGAAATACTTCAACTGGCTTCCTCACAAGCTATTTATCCCGTCCTGAGATACTTCAACTGGCTTCCTCACAAGCTATTTATCCCGTCCTGAGATACTTCAACTGGCTTCCTCACAAGCTATTTATTCCGTCCTGAGATACTTCAACTGACATCCTCACAAGCTATTTATCCCGTCCTGAGATACTTCAACTGGCTTCCTCACAAGCTATTTATCCCGTCCTGAGATACTTCAACTGGCTTCCTCTACAAGCTATTTATCCCGTCCTGAGATACTTCAACTGGCATCCTCACAAGCTATTTATCCCGTCCTGAGATACTTGCCATTTGTTCAGAGTGGTACAAAAGGAGTGGGAAAGTACACCTCTTCAGGGTGCGCCTGTCCTCTCCTGTCCTTGTTAACATTCATTACACGGAAAATGCAGACAAAACTGACCGTTGTAATTACCAAGTTTTGTATATGTTTACCTGTAAGACATAACATCATAACACTGATGAAGATTCTATTGTTTCACAGTGCGAAAGTCCAGAATTAGTGCGGTAACGATAGAGTATTACTGTATTTTGCTTCACTGCAAGAAGCAACATTGCCGTAGGGCATGTTTAAGTGTTCCGGGAATTATGCAATAGTACACTTGTCTTCCCGCGAACAGTAGCACAGATCTGCGGTTAACTTTCATTATTCTAATTAACACAACAGATGTGTTCCGTGCAGTAGTCCAGGTAACCATTATTGTGTAGTCCTGTCATTCTATTATTATTTCGGAGTTCGCCTTAAACTGCATTCGTCTTAATGACACAGAGCCATATCTCTCCGTCGGAATAATCCTGCTCACTTTCCCTGCAGAAAACAATATAGATAAAACGGGATAATGATTGGGACTGTTTGCTATTTAGAACAGAGTATACTCGTACAAGCTCCAACGGCGGTCACGGTAGCCGAGCGGTCTAAGGCGTGCACTGTCTTCGCTCGCTCTGGGGCCGGGATCGTGGGTTCGAATCCCACTCAGGGCATGGATGTTTGTGTGCGATTTTCTGTGTTTGTGTATAGGTAGAGGCCTTGCGACGAGGTGATCACCTTCCCAAGGAGTCCTACCGTATGTCTTAAGATCTAGAAAAACCGAAGTGAACGGAGAAGTTCATGGAGGTAGGCCCAGGCCCACTGGGGCTGTAGTGCCAAGGAAAAAAATACAAGCTCCAACACCCCCCCCCCACACACACACACACACAAATATAACTGGGATGGCATAAAAACTGCGCGTTCCTTCTACACTGTTAATCAGGAAACGAGAATAAAATAAAGTATGCCATTAACATGATTTGTAATTCGATACTGCAGTATAACACACACAGTCACAGGAGCAAGACACAACACAAAGCACAATACACATGAAAGTAGGAAGAATACTCCGATAGAAGAAGATAGGTGTGACTCGCGTATTGAGATACGACATAAGGATGACAAATCCTGAACAGTTTTAATATTTTTAATATTTAAAATTTATCAATATATATGACGAATATATATTTTAGTTATTTTAGTATGGAGACAGCAGGGCATGCAGTGAAGTAGTTCGACGTACATCGAGAGGCACCTGAGGATGGCACTTTAGTGCCGAAACGTGTAGTGCAAGAGAGAAGAGTAGGGTGAATAAGTGTATGCACTGTAAGACGGTCAGAATAAATCATGGAGCTAGGCATATTCGGACAGATCACGAACGTCTTCGAAATCCGTATGAACTATTGTTAGGTCTACATGCCTAAATTAACAATTAGAAAGTTAGCGATGGTGTGAAACTTTGAGGTTATATCCGTCAAATTTAACACAGAAATTGTACAATAAAATATGCTACTACTATTTTGCTGCTATACTAGTATAAAAGTATAATTAGAATGATCAAGTCAAGAAGGATGAGGTGGGCAGGTCATGTAGCACGAATGGGGAGACAAGGAATGCGTATAGGATATTGGTGGGAAAGCCAGAAGGAAAGGGACAACAGAGAAGACCAAGGCGTAGGTGGGTGGACAATATTAGAATGAATCTTAGAGAGATGGGATGGGATGGTATGGACTGGAGAGATCTGGCTCAGGATACAAGGCCTAGGTGGGTGGACAATATTAGAATGAATCTTAGAGAGATGGGATGGGATGGTATGGACTGGAGAGATCTGGCTCAGGATAGGGACCAGTGGAGGGCTCTTGTGAACACGGTAATGAACCTTCGGGTTCCATAAAATGGTGGGAAATTCTTGAGTAGCTGCACAATTGGCGGCTCCTCAAGAAGGGCTCAGCTCCATGAGTGTGAGTGAGTAAGTAAGTACTAGTATGGTACTGCTACTGCCACTGCTACTACTACTACTTACTACCTCTATTATTACTCTCGACAGTCTCTACTGGATTATAACCTTGCACTACCTAGATAGAACATTAACGGCGACAGAAGACGCACAGCGCTGCAAGACGGCTTCAGGAGTAGGCATGCTGACACGTCTGGTTTACAATAGGATCAAGTGTAGGGCTGTTGTGAACACAGCAACGAACCGTGGGGTTCCACATAAGGCCGAGTTGATCAGTTATCAGCTGAGCCACTATGAGCTCCTAAGAAGGATTCTATTTCAAGAATTGGGTATTTAGGTTAAAGAAAAAATATTGTTGCAATTTGGCCAATTATCGGCCTATAAAAGATTCTAACCTTTAGCACTTCATTCATGATAATAACAGCGTTGTTCTGTTATATAAGAACGGTGAAGTGAATTAAAGTTATTGGTATATATTCGTTCTTTAATTTTGTTAAGTTCCATGTGTCACTTTTCCGCAAATGACGAGTTTCGCAGACTACTTTGCTGCAAAGCTATGTTTTAGAACAGTGCAATAATTACACACATATGCACCTTATGTAATTGCATACATATGCCGCGAGAACGTAGGCAGTGGTTCGTGACCAGCTTCTAGTATGTCCGAATTTTCATTGTGCGAGCCAGCACAAAGACAGAGAAAGCACACAACACGACTGCGTGCTCACAAATTGTTTGTGCCCCTTCACACCATAGCACAATGTGGATTTTCTACTTATATTATCTTTCGTTGAAGAACAAAACATAACGCAGATGTGATGCTAATAATGTAAGAGTTGGGATTAGCTATTTCAGCACCAGGAGTATCAAAATCCTGTAACAAATATAGCTGTATCACCGACTTTTATGAGAACTATGACACGGTGTTAAACTTTACGAGCGATTACATTTACGTACCTTCTACTGCCCGTAAAAACTGCTGCCATCAACACAATAACATACACATAATTCCATTTACCATGAGGTAAGTATACTGTAATTCAGTAACATAATGACCCACAGGTGAAGTTAAATGCAAAAATTAAAGTAGCAAATGGCGCGTTAAGCGTTAAATATTCGCAAAAACTGTGATCGGCATTACGAAAATCGAAATATTCTCATTCAGTGATTCAGTATTGAGGGGGTGGTTTCCCCATGCACCGCGATTGATAGTCTATTGTACGTCCCCCTCTTAATTTCTACAGTCTCCATCCCCTACCGGTACTGGTGCTCGCTATTAGCCCCTTTCTGCCAGCAAGGTTTCTACCCTCTACTTGGCAGTGGTATCTAATAGTTAGTCCCTTTCTGTCAGCGAGGTCGTCCCTCCTCTGGCAGGGGTTCCTAGTCCCTTTCTGCCAGCAAGGTTTCTACCCTCTACTTGGCAGTGGTATCTAATACTTTAGTCCCTTTCTGTCAGAGAGGTCGTCCCTCCTCTGGCAGTGGTACCTAATACTTCCACATCTACCAGAGGCATTGGAAACTACTTTGGGCGGGAAATGTTTGGCCTAATTTAGCTCAGCGGTCTCTTAGAGACATGAGGTTCTTTTACGTGCCGTAAATCTACGACACGGGATCCACGGCTTAAAGTCCCTCCAGGAGGACTTGTCCCCTGAATTTTTCCGCCCTTAAAAATTCCACGACCTCCGCCGGGTTTTTGAACCCGCGTACCTTGAGTCATGAGGTGGGAACGTTACCCCTAGACTACGGAGGCCGCTTGAAATATTCTCATAGTCGAAAACCGTCCATCCGGAGACATACGATTGTTCTAACATTGGCATGTTGATGTTAAAACATGTGAAACTGATCCTTTCGTGGTTTATATATGAGGGCGAAACTGGTGTATCGCTAAAGTCTAAAGTGAAGGCCTGTGGGAACGAAAGCCAGAGAAGAATATTTGAATCTGAGAGGGGGGGGGATGTATAGAAGAACGCAGACAATTACATGCCAATAAGGTTCATAACCTGTATTCTGCACCACTATTATTAGGGTCATACAACAAAGGAAAATAAGATGGGCAGAACATCTAGCAATCAAAGGAGAGACTTCAAATTCATATATAATTTTAATCGGAAAACCTGAAGGGATGTATCCATTTTGGAGACAAAGACGTAAATGGGATGATAATATTAAAATTATTTAATTCAATACGGAGTAAGGATGAGGACTTGAATCGCCTGGCAATGGCCATGGCCCTGTGACAGAATCTCGTGAATGTGACAATTACCTATCGGCTCTAACAAGATGATGAAAATCTTGACCAGCTCAGCGACTGCAAGTTTCTCAAGAAAGATTGTGCCCCATGCAACCACTTAGTAATTTCATTGTTTGTAGACGTCATTTGTACGCTCATAAACTAACTGGGTACTAACTAAATTTATTTCGTGCAATTAGAAACTGTTGGGGGCACGCGGTAGCGTAATTCGTTGAGGCACTATGTTACAACCCAGAGAGTTGTGTGTTCCATTCCCGATTAGGTCATTGGCTTTTTCAATTGACATAATCCTTCCAGCAACATTACGGCCCTCGGTTGAATCAGCCTCTAACAGAAATGAGTACCAGGAATCCTCCTGGGGGGTAAAGGGCGGCCGGTGCGTAAGTCTGACAACCTCAACGCCGTCTGTAAGCCGACTGTCTAGAAAACGTGGGAGCCTCGATGTCTCACAACCTCATGAGCCCCCACGGCCTGTTACAGGGATATCTTTACCTTTTAATTAGAAACTGTCGGGTTGCATACACTTAATAAAATTACAATCAATTTAATAAAACAGAATTAAATACAGACACAAAATACCAAAGAGACTGTTCAGGCATTTGTCTACTTTCCTAATTTTGAAAAAATAAAAGGTATCTTATGAGATCAACTTTTGCTGTCTGTCGCTCTATGCATCCCTCTTAAGTTTTTTCGTTTCTATGCCGACCGAGTGGCATCAAAGGAAATATGGTAATTAGCTCTTCCCTGAACTTCAACTTAAGGACGTTCCATAACTAGTAAAAGCGCTCCCCTTATCACCAGAGCCCAGGACAAATTCACGACTTAGTTCCGCGTCTGAACAGTGTCGCGCCTCTTTCCCGCCTTTACAGTAATATCGAACAAAATTCATGTGGTAGTGCCATGGCAAAATGCACACTCACCTGGGTGCTGAGTGTCGATCTTGTAGGCTGGTCTTGACATGCTGAGGTCCTCTGGTCGGCCCCAGAAGGTGTGATCCAGGTTGAAGTCCCCCACTTGGCCGTACAATTCGTTTGGGCTCACGTGGCACTTGATGAAGTAATCTGCCGCCCACTTGATGGTGCTCAGTCCGTACTTGGCTTGCCCTGTAGGCAATGTCAGTATGAGTGAAACACACAAACGTAACACGCGAAGAGGGACGCCTGCCACACCCGGTGTACCGCACTTTTTGTAGTCCCATCCAAGTCGGATCACAGACAAAGAGAAATGTGTGTATA
The DNA here is from genome assembly GCF_002891405.2 of Cryptotermes secundus. Lineage (NCBI taxonomy): Eukaryota > Metazoa > Arthropoda > Insecta > Blattodea > Kalotermitidae > Cryptotermes > Cryptotermes secundus. The sequence continues at coordinate 1,068,570 of NW_019735468.1, read as the reverse complement.
CGCTATAATGCAGACACTCGTATCTAAATGGATGTGTTTGTTCAGCATCTGAATTAGGGCCCAATTTTAAAATATAATTAAAATCTTCATTCAGTTACATAAACATAAAACACAATAATACAAAGACAATGACCTTACACGTGTTGTACGTATAAAGCATAAAAATACAAAGCTACTTTCATTATTAAATTTTCCTCCGCCCCCTCCTCAAAATACAATGGGTTAGGGCATGTGGTCTGTTCCAATTCATAATTGATTCTAAAATTATGAATCTCTAAGGCATCTGGTAGGACTGATTGGTAGGTGTGCAGATACAGTGTGCATCAGCTGCGCATATCTGCTGTATTTTGACTGATGACAATTCTCATAGCAGATCTTATATCAAATATCCTACCTACACACATTGCCAACGGCCATACCATGTTGAAAACACCGGTTCTCGTCCGATCACGGCAATTAAGCAGCATTGGGCGTGGTTAGTACTTGGATGCATGACCGCTTGGGAACACCACGTACTGTAGTTGGTTGAGGCACTACGCTATAAGCCGGAAGGTCGCGGGCTCGAGTCCCGAGGTGGATTTTTTCACTTTACCTAATCCTTCCAGCCGCACTATGGCCCTGGGGTCGACTCAGCCTCTAACATAAATGAGTACCCGGAATCTTCCTAGCGGGTAAAGGGCGACCGGCACGTAAGGCTGACAAACTTACCTCCATCTGTGAGCCGACTGTCTAGAGAAAATGTGGGAACCTCGACGTCTCAAAATGGTATGGACCTTCACGGCCTGTTGGGGGGTAGCTTTACTTTTTTTTTTTTGTACGCACACATGAACCAAACGCATCTGTCAGCCTAAATATACGCGATAGAAGTAACAATAAAATACATAAAAAGGAAAGACTCCTAAGGAAATATAACTAACATAAATTACCAAACCATTACGTATTTGGAAACTTGAACCACTACAAAATGAGACCCGTATTCAGGTTTTTATGTAGTGGGTAGTATAAATAAGGTAAGGTAAAGGCAGAATTGTTCCCGTAATTAAGCGTCACGCCATGCAGTCATATGAGGAAGTTGAGATATAGCTCCACGCGTTAACCTCGGCATTAAATGGAGGCGAGTGATGAGCTTCACGGCCCGGCCGTTCTGCCCCGAAGAAGGAAACTCTGGCAACCATTAGACAGTAACCTTAGTGAGCCCCACAGACGGTCTGATGCTATGCAGAAGAGATAAATGAGTAAATAGGGATCAGGATATAGAAAACTGACGAAGAGTACTTCCACCATGTCAGTAGGTATCATGTGTTGCACTCACCGCATCGCCATTTGAGGCTTGCAGCTTGTCAGTTTAGGACCTTTGAGCCATTTTCTCGAAAATGTCCTATAATATGACAGAAATGAATACAACGAACTGCTTGTTCTACTGCGCTTTACGTATTTTACTTGAGACTTTCGATCAATAGCAAAATGGATGATACAAGTAAAGTGGAAGCCCTGAAAGACCGACTGGCCTGATAAAATGCTGTTCAGTAGTATCAAGAGCTGTATTCTCCGGACAAAGCGAATGGAGACAAAATAATATCAGTCCCCTTCACTCACTTCCATTTCGAGGCTATCCCTGTAACAGGCCGTGGAGGCCCATAGGGTTGTGAGACGTCGGGGCTCCCACATTTTCTCTAGACAATCGGCTCAGAGATGGCGGTGAGGTTGTCAGCCTTACGCGCCGGCCGCCCTTTACCCCCAGGAATATTCCTGGTACTCATTTTTGTTAGAGGCTTAGTCGACCCCAGAGCCACAGCGCGCCTGTAAGGATTAGGTTAACTAAAAAAAATCCAGCTGATCAGGACTTGAACCCCCGACCTTCCGGCTTGTAGCATAATGCCTCAACCAACTACGCTACTGGGTGCCCCTACTTCCATTCCGAACAGGCCAAACCTCTGGGGGTCTTCCTGAATTGGAGCTTTGGATCAGGGTACCCGTTTTCACTTAACTCGGGCATACCTGAACCGGAACGGAAGTCAGCTTAATGATTGGCTATGGGCCGGACGACAGGGGTTCGATTCCAGGCAGGGATCGACGCAACGTCCAGATCGACGCTGGGACCCAACCGACTTCGTATCCAGTGGATACTGGGGATACAGCGCAAGAAGTTTGAGGTTTACTCTTCATATCTATCCATTGCCGAGGCTAATATGTGAGGCTGCTCCCTCCCACCCTCTCATATTTTAATAATGTCGTGCTTAATAAGCGCTGGGGACTCTACCTTACCTCGCACATATGTTCACGTGAAGGCGGCTCTGAAGCGGCTTGTGGTCCTGCAAACGTGTTCTTGAGAGGGAAGTTATTTCCAGCAAATTGTCTTTCCAACGTCACACGTGTTGTTATGGTTACTCTTCCCAACGTCTTCGTGTTAGTCGCGGGCGCCATGGCAACGATTCAACTCCACCATCTCCAGTTGCACTTACAACCCACGTAAATACGGATATTAATGTAAAAAGTGCCAAGCTAATCCTGTGTAGGAAGAATCCGACTAACCTTACTAATTAATAACTCGATATTTAATTAAAGACGTACGGTTCCTAAAATTACCACTTACATTTTCTGAACCACATTAAAACTCAGTGCCACTGGCAACTGACACACGGCTTGTTCTCTTCAAAGCGTCAACCCAAATCTTAAAAAGTGCTCAGAGGAGTCTTCTGCAGTGTCGAGTTAAACACAGGCAGAACGAAACGCAAGAAGACGTCTTTTCTGTAATGACAGTGATCAGAATGTGTATTTGTAACATAAGTTCTACATGATTTCTGCCAAATGTTCGAACATAGATCGTGGGATCGAATCCCGCTTTGATCATGGCTATGTACGAACGTGAGACAGTGCAGCTATGGTTGACTGCACATAGCACGGAATGGAAGGACAATGTAACTAATATGGATGACAACACATGATCTGTCATAGCAAGGAATCCCAAACCTGTAGGGCGAAGATTTGAGACATAGAAAGGAATACAACAAAGGTGATTTTAAGGCCCATACAGGCAATATACTGTCGCATGTGTGTGACTACATACGTGGTTTGGTTTGGTGAATGGTTTAATGATCACTTATACATACGGCTCGGAACTACAATCATTTACTGCACCATAGATAATCACCACAGCGCCCGATAAGACTATTTCCAGCCTGCTATGTCTTCATCAGCCATTCCCCTGGCAACGGCTTCTAGCAGTGGAGATTCTTCAGGTTCGCGCGCTCAGTCCAGAACTGCCTAACAAACGACTTTGTCCCTTGCTTTTAACATATCAGCACTGACCGCGTACAAATACCCCGTGCGTGCGCATTCGTTGCCGTGGGAACGTGTTAATCGAGCCGTTGCCCAGAAACGGTCGTTTGCAAAGTCACCGCTTAGCAACGGGTCCGCATGTCACAATACACTCGTACCTATTAAGTGAAGACGAGAATAAGTAATAGCAGAATTCTATTACTGAGCGAAGACTCCCGTAGGGGTTTAAGACCATGCTTTTGCATTGGTGGCCATGCTGACCACATATAAAGTACATAGAAGATGTGGTTCTCACTGTGATGAGTATCAAGAAGGCGGTCGCCTGGGAAGTGACACAATGTAGTTTGGTAGGTGGCACAAACGTTCCGGAGGGGTCTGCTACCTCCATTTCAGGGGCCATAAAGTTGAGGCAGCAGGCATGCCTGAGGTGGAAGCACCAGGTTCCTTCGAAACGTTGATCCACTCTACCAAACTACACGGCCCAAATCACAGGAGAGCGGAATATTTCCGTTCCAGTCAATACAAAATGCTGGTGACACCCTCATCTGTTCTGAAAGAAAACTGTACGAAAACGAAGCATCGAAAAATACCCAAAACCAAAATGGACTACTACATTCGAATCTTGTCCTATTCATTGGCCACCTGTTCGTAATTTTTCTCAGTCCTTTGTGCTGAAAACCGGATGGCGCCTTGAAGTATCCACTGCAGGTTCTTCCCCGGTATCTTAGGGTTTACCATGCCATTCGACGATAATTAACCACATGATTAAATAATGCAGACGCCAGAAAGAGCCCAGGTAACCTGTATTCATGTTCCTGACATCAATAAATCAGAATATTATCCCACCTCTGCTGTCAGTTCAGCTAATTAACTCAAATATGGCCCCAAAAAGGATGAAAAGAGGACCGGGGGAAGAAAGGGGTGGAATACATGCCACCCGCTGGGCTGTAACTGAGAGGAAGCCTTGGCAAGTATTGTTATCATGACACTGATTAGACGAGATGGAATTCAAGGCCCACTGCTGCTGCTACTGCTACTGGTACTGCTGCTGCTGCTACTACTACTAATAATAATAATAACAATAGGAATCCGATTACTGTAGATACAGCAAATTCCTGTTACATGTCTGCACCTGATAAGCTTGTGTGCGTGCGTGTGTTGTGTGCGCGCACGAGAATATAAATATATATATAATACGAGACGGTATATAACTATGTCTGTTACCTAGCTGTGAGTGCCTGCTTTATTGTTCGTAGCTTCTAAACTGTACCATCTGAAGGAGAGAAGTGCAATTTTATTCACTGTTTTAACCCTTCAGACTGTCTTCTAAATTACGTGTATATATAAAATTCAGTTCGTACCTCATAGGAAACACAAATAACCAACGGGTTAATGCCGTTTAGAGAAACCGCTCGAATCCTGTGAGGATCACAGGAAACATTCATGTACAATCTGTCGGGAGAATGCAAAGTTTTAATACGTTGAAGCAGGTGGTACATATAATGACCACGGGGCATTAAAGGGTCAACAGAGAGAATGAAGGAGGTCAGGTATGAAAAGGGTAAAGAAAGAAAGAAAGAAAGAAAGAAAGAAAGAAAGAAAGGTGATGAAGGTTGACGGTACGAAATAAACTATTCCCGTTGAATTTCAATGGGCGTATCACGCACTCACTCATGGATCTGGGCCCTTCTTGAGAAGCTGCCAATTGTGCAGCTACTCAAGGACATCCCAGCATTTTATGGAACCTAAAGGTTCAGTACCGAGTTCACAAGCGCCCTCCACTGGTCCATATCCTGATCCAGATTAATCCAATCCATACCATCCCATCCTATCTGTTTAAGATCCATTTTAATATTGTCCACCCATCTACGCCTTGGTCTTCCAGTGGTCTCTTTCCTTCTGGCTTTCCGACCAACATCCTATATGCATTCGTCTTCCCCCATTCGTGCTACATTCCCTGCCCATCTTAACGGCGTATGCACTAGTTTTAATGAGTTGTGAGTAACTAAGGAGTGAGTAGTAAGTACTCTTACTTTATATTTTTTATTATTTAACGACTGTGTATCAATCATTACGATTATCTGACGTCAATGGACTTCCAATTGGAATCGCTAGGCTCGTGGAAGCCCGCCCGCAAGCTTGCTCTGGGTTTAATTTCCGGCACGATGGTCAATCAGCTATCTTGACTGAAGTTTTTCGTATTTTTCTCAATCCCTGTAGGAAAACCTTCAAATAAGTTACGGTTGCTGCCTGTCACATCCGTCCCAACTCACCAAGCATTAACTGTCCTCAGAAATTACTGAGTTTTTTTACTTTGTCCATCGTCCGGTATTCTAGAAACTAGAAAACGCAACGTTTCAGAAAATGGATGTTTCCGTCCTCATGTAAGGATGGAGACACCTGAAGCCAGTGACTGAGGTTAGCTCTTTCTAAGGGACCAAACTTAGTAGGTGTCTTCCCCCCCCCTCACCTGAGGATAGAAACAGATCCATTTTCCGAAACGTTGCGTTTTCTAGTTTCTAGAATACCGGACGATGGACAAAGTCCAAGAATCCAGTAATTCTGAGTATTGTACACCATCGCCAGAACCCTTTACAATCTATTATTAATTATCCTCTCATCGAACGCGATATCGCATAACCAGTTAGAGAAATGTAATTAAATCAACCAAGGGGATCTGGAAGATATTTGGAAGGAGCTGGCCATAGTTTACTTGGATTCCTCTGGCAGAACTGATGTCAGCGTGCCGTTACTTTGCAAATGCACATTCTTTATGAAACCTCAGTGATGTCTCGCTTGGCTGTTTCCTTACTGAGAGGAACTGTGAATTACCGTGGCGTCAGTAGGACCGTTTCAACAGTATGTATTCGTTATGTGAAAGGACAGAAAATGCATTTTAAGATTTGAGGTTTTCACGGCGTGACTATGAAGAAAGCAGTCTTCTGGGATATAGCGCCGTGTAGATAGTGTTAACCGGCGTTTCGGAGGAACATATCACCTCCATCTTCAGGGAAGAAGAAAAAAGGTGAAAATTCGCGAGCGAGGAACCAGCGTGAGCAGATTAAGATGGAGGCGATATGTTCCTCCGAAACGTCGGTTAACACAATATCTACACGGCGCCACATCCCAGAAGACTGCTTTCTTCAATGTATTTTGAATTTACACTTGATATGCCCCAGTAAGGGTGAGTTAACGCCGCCACTTACCTGCTGATTCGTAAGCGTCTCTATAGGAGAGATAACCCCATGCCAGAAGCGTAGTGGTGCTTGCCATCGTGAATCCGAACTTGACGAAGTCTCCAGCTGCAAGAACGAAAGCATAATTACATTAATTAAAACAAAATTGAAATGTTCCTGTAATAACAGTGTTGCGCTCATAGGAATCCCGTTGATCTGCTGTGCCAAACCATTTAATTTAACTGACTGACCAACTAACTCCACGGAGCTGAGCTCTTCTTGAGAAACCGTCAATGATGCAGCTACTCAAGAATTTCCAAACATTTTATGCAACACGAAGTTTCATTACCGTGTTCACAGTAGCCCTCCACTGGTCCCTATTCTCAGCCAAAACAATCCAATCCATATCATCGCATCCTGTATCTATTGAGATTCACATATCAAGCCGTGTCAGTTGTGCTACATGGGCCAAACAAACAAACTCCCTGATTTTAGTCCGCAAGCGAACTATACCGACCGAGCGACCGCCGCTTGTCGGCGAAGTTTGGTGCCAAATTTTGCGGATTGAGGGTGTCGCATGGTCAGCGGAACGAATACCCACGGCCGTTAATTTCGGTTTTCTAGACCGGAGCCGCTATTTCCTTGAAACAGCTCCTCAATTATCGTCACGAGGCTGAGTGCACCCCGTTCCAGACCCACTACTTCTCAGTAAATTTGGTAACGCCGGGAATCGAACCCGGACCTCTGGATCTGTAACTAGGAACTCTGACCACTAGACCACAGAGGCGGTCCTAAAATAACAGTATAACATTCGCAGTGGTTTTGAAAGGAAAGGAAGAGGCTGTTTATCGAACTAACAGACAGTGGGCATCAGATTTAGCAACTTAAATTAGATCTTTTATAGAAGCTGATAACCGAAGGAAGTATCTAGCACAGAAAAATGTTTCAATGTAAACACTATATGGCTATTGCGCAGATTCGTGACGTATTCATTCTTACCGTCATAGTAACCTCCCGTGAGGTCTTCGCCATTTTGTCCACGGTCATCTAATGCAGAATCTCCCCTCCAGGATACTCTGTTATCTGTTGGAAGTTTCCCCGATCTCTGAGCCTCATAAAACAAGAGAGAGAGTTCCAGCACGTGGGAGTAGTTGTAGTCTGACGCCGCCACTACCACGCCGAGTGTCGTCACCATCGCCAACATCAAACTGTCCCCCATCTGAAAAAAAAAAATCATATCTTAAAATCATGAAAAACGAGAATTAACGAGTCACGCCGTCAAGAAATTATACGTTTCTGCAATAGGGTAGGCTATGTAAACTTCTTGAAATACACAAAGAAAAACCCTCCGTTGCTTCAGTCCGCAACCGAACTATACCGACCGAGCGACCGCCGCTTGTCGGCGAAGTTAGTGCCTACTTTAGCGGATAGAGGGTGTCGCGTGGTCAACGCAACGAATCCCCACGGCCGTTAATTTCGGTCTTATAGACCGAAGCCGCTATTTTTCCATTCAAATAGCTGAGTGGACCCCGTTCCAGACCCACTACTTCTCAGAAAATCTGGCAGCGCCGGGAATCGAACCCGGTACCCCTGGATCTGTAGCCAGGAACTCTGACCACTAGACCACATATTCTTTTCTTTTTTTCTTTTTTTTCTCATTGGCACTAGAGCCCCAGTGGGCCTAGGCCTACCTCCATGAACTTCTCCGTTTCACTTCGGTTTTTCTAGATCTTACACATTCGGTAGGACTCCTTGGGCGGGTGATCAGCTCGTCGCAAGGCCTCTACCTGTACACAAACACAGAAAAACGCACACACACAAACTAAACATCCATGCCCTGAGTGGGATTCGAACCCATGATCCCGGTTTCCAAGCGAGCGAAGACAGTACATGCCTTAGACCGCTCGGCTACCGTGACCGGCGAGACCACTTATACAACCGCTTAAATTCCAAGGAAAGAAAATAAGTACATATTTTTACGATTATCAGGATTATGAAAACAAAAATTTCTTATATCTAGGGAGAATGAAGCAGGTTACGTAATAAATCTGGCATTGTAAAAATCTGGGATAGTTCCGGCAATACACATTGTGAGCAACTGGGTCTGAAATGTAAGAAAATAACGACACAACAACCAACTCCATGGTACAGAGTCATTCTCGAGAATGTCATGGTTGCTCAGATCATCAAGAAATGTAACCGTAACTGTTATTCCCGTTTTCAAAAGAATCCGCCACTGGACCCCACCCCAAGCTAGTTGAATTCTGTCCATACCTCCATACCCCTTTCTTTAAAAATCAATTCTAATATTATCCTTCCATCTACGCCTTGGTCCCCCAAACAGTCTCCCTTCAATATAATCCTGTACCGATTTATAATTTCTGCCGTGCGTGCTACATGTCCCGTCTATCTTTCATTTAGGCGTAGTAATAACATCCGGCGTATTAAGTAATCATGAATACACTTCATGCACTTTTCATCCACTTCATTGCTACCTTCTCTCTTCACTGGAACCCCGAACCTGCTGATTTCGGACTCAGATAAACAAAAATCTCAACGCCCCACCGTTTTGGTTCCACAGGAGGACGGGACTGTCTTGTTACGCTGGGGGAATATTGGCTCCTCACGAAGAACTATGCTCCTTGGAGTTACTTGGTTACTCTTACCTGGTACTAAGCGGGGGCAGACTTCTATAAATTAGAGCTTAAATCCATTAAATAATTAACCATTCCATTCTGAAATACTTCGGAAAATATGATATAATGTAAGATGCTCAACTGCGCAGTTAAAACTCTTTTAGCCGCAGACGCGTACAACTGCCCCTTCTTGAACTAGGTTAAACTCCGGGAAGCTACACTGTATTTACTGTACAGATGAGGATCGAGTTACTGTACAAGCACGCTGAGGCTTGACTAAAATATTTCGGTCCCCCAGTTATTTAGCATATGTGAGCTGCTATGATCAAATTATCATAATTTTAATATCCAAGACATGACCGAGTCATATATACAGAACTTCCTAACCTCGAGGCTTTTTTGGCGCGTCGCGTGTCTTGCAGTCGTGCTTGATGTATGGGGAAACCCCCGCCAGTTCCAGGATCAGGTGGTGAGGGCACGGAGCGGAGATCAACTGATTTGGATCCTGTAACCCGATGAATGATCTGGACGGCAGTTTTGGTTGATGATTCATGGGAATAGTACCTGAGAACACAAGGCCATCACCGTTGGCTTACTTCCCGCAGTGGGTCCACCACACACAGAAGCAGCAGGCCTTGATAAAGCTGCGGCATTCAGTTTCTCGTGACACTTGTTTTCGTTGGGAGACAATGTCCGTGCTACAAGCAAGGAACGAATATTGATTCTATCGTCAGAGCACACAGTGCATCCTTTGCACCTTATGCACAGTGTGGTAATGCTGCCGAGTTGATTCACGTCTCCCATGTTTGATTTCCGAAACCATTCAGTGGATTTCGATTAAATTTGGTGTGGATGATAAACATCAGAAGTGAGTGCTTAGGCAAATTGAATTTTGTTTATATGAGTGAAACATACACGCTCCCCACATGAAGCTGAAATCAGACAAACAAAAAAGATTCATCTGTGCATACAACAGATTTTAACGAAGATTTCTAGATCTTATCTTAAATATTTCTCGATGTTTTAAGAAATACACCAAAATAATAATTTTAGCCTGGTCTATAAAACCGAGATTAACGACCATGGGGATCCGCTGCGCTGACCACGTGACACCCTCTATCCGCAAAAGTTGGAACTAACTTCGCAGACAAGCGGTGGTCACTCGGTCGGTATAGTTAGCTTGCGGACTACAGATCACGGAGTTTGTAATAATTTTAGTCCCGAGTAGCATTACGAACAAAGGCTGGTATGTTGGGTTAACTTACAATATCTTACCGAGAAAGTTAGTTTAGTGGTGTTGATCAAGACTTGCATTCGGGAAGAGCAGGGTACGAATCCCGACCGAGCCACCGACTATGTTGACAGGTTTTTGCTGATTTTATCCTGTTTCTCCAGGCAAATGTTTGAACAGCATCGCGGTTACGCACAACCGCTTCTCTCCATATCAGTTTAATTCACTGATCAGTCATATACAATTCGCCACTCTTCTAGTTAGCGAAGGCATCACAAACTGACCCTCAAACCACACGAACTTTTAACATTTAGTTTTTCCAAGAGACTTTAGAAGTACAAGTTGGATAAGCGGCCATAGAAACACGGACATTGATTTCTTTCTGCAATAAACGAGCGTCAGTACTATACAGGATGCAAATTCGCAATAGGGCGAAGTTGCAAAAATGATCAATATGTACTCCACATGAGTACACCATTAAGATTTTGTTTTATTACCGGCCGGGTTGGCTTAGGGTTAGAGTGATTTGCATTCGGAGGTACTCACTTCGAATCCAGCGCCTCGAGTTCGTGGGTTTCCTCACTGCCACCAGGAATAAGACACGACATCTTTCGCAAACAACTCTCCGAAACGTCATTACTAACTAGTTCCAGCAACTGAACAGCTAACAGCTTCGTAAATTAATCGAATAATCGTTAACGACGTTGAATCGATTGTAGAAGCGGCGTTCTAAAGTTGCCGAACGAACAGACAAATTCATCAAGTTTCTTACTGCGTAATGGACGCTAACTGATGCATTCGTTCGCTTTCGCTTTGTTTGTCTAGCAGAGCAGCACGTGAAAGTGAATTCGTGTTCAGGAGTGGCCAGCGATAAAGCACATCCGCTATCATAAGCTGATATGATATTCGGTAGCAAACATGGTGAACAGACCCGATCAGGAGATGCGAATTCTCTATGCAGTGTGAACGGCGCAGGGAACAAGACCAGCACGCAAACGCATACTCGTCCGTTCGCATTTGTTCATGAAATGTATCCACCTTAAAATATGTATATACCACAAAGCGCCGTGCCATGAGGAAGAAAAGCTCCGCGAATTAACTGGAGGTGAGTGGTCGGCTTTAATTTCGGCCGCGTTATTCCGGGAAATACGCCGGAAGCAGTTCAGAAGGTTACGTGTTGCCTACAGCTGGTCGGGACGTAATGATAAGAAAATTCTCTGCCTTTGCACAGAATCGAACCCTGTTGTCAAACCCGTAACAATTCACCTTACTGATTTATCCATGTCTGCTCACACTCGAGTTTAACAAAGCATAAAATCTGCATGAAGAGGAAAATGAGGGTTACACAACAGATACGCCTAACAGGAAACACGTAATAGTACTGATTTACCTTTACAACTGAGTTGAGAATCTTTCCTGAAACTCTTCTACACGCGAGACGTGTGATTGTTTCCTGCTGACGTCAAGTCTCCACGTGGCCGGAACGTTGCGTCATATTTAAAAAGGCTCGGTGTAGTACGAATTGGTTTCCTTCTGTGATTAAGCACAGTGTTATGCTAGATCTGACAACATTCCAGCAGTGGTTAACATCTGAACAAACCAGAGGTACTTGCCGATGCCGAACATGTACAAACCGCCGTGTCCATGGGTAACCACTGCGATTCTTCTCACGAGTCTGGCAGTGACGAAGGAAAGTACTGGGTTCAAGACCCGGGCGAGGAATATCTGATATTGAGCGGAGTCAACTGTTTCTTAGGAGATTTGAGTTTCTTACGGGGGTGATTGTTAGCATATCTTTTGCTATGAGCCCATATAGTACGGCAGTTTGTTACTGATGTTTCGTGGAACGTACTGCCTCCATGCTCAGAGTATTATTCTATCCCGTACAGGCAGTACGTTTCACAGAAATGTCCGTAATAATCTATCAGGCTACACGGCGTTACATCCCAGAACACAGTAATTTCCTTAATTTCTCGATCCTACTACATTACATGAGATTTTGATGCATCAGGAAAGTGAAGATTATTACTGTGATCTTTTGGCTTGACAACGTGTAGTCTCTACCAGAATACACGGTGGCATAACCCACAGTGTTTGAAAGTTCTGCGAGTCACTTGTTCAGGACATCCTGAATTCCTTGTTTCAGCGTCTGACGTTAAAATATACGTGCATTCACAATTTTCTTCTTATGAAATATGTTATTAACTCTCAGTCCCTTGGAATTTGCATGAAAAAGGAACAGCAAAGGAAAGAGAGGTGAACTAGAACGCTGGAATGACACAATGACAGTTTACGTTTTATATTCTTCTTAGTCAGTCAAGGATCTTTGAAAGATCCAACATTAAAACAGTCTTGGAAGGAAATACTGCATGAAATTTGGAGGAGGGGGGACCGAAGGAAGAATCCACTTCGGAGGCGAATTCATACAGGAGGGCAACACCAAACTGGACATCAGGGAGACAGTCTGTGTAGATGTGAAGTACACTGAGCTGAAGAAGTTCAGCAGAACATGTATAGCTCCCAAGTATCGGGCGAGAAATGCATACAAAATGTTGGCCCAGCAACATGAAGGGAGGAGACCGAAACATCAAAACAAACAGTGAACTTGGCGTGTAAACCAAGATGTCGGACGTCCCAATACTGGGATTCAGGAAATGCTGAACACAGCAGCTAGCATCGCTGAAATCTGATTGTCATGCCATCATGAATAAATACCCAGAAGCTGCTTCTGTGGTGCAACAAGTATTTGGAGTACTCGGTGACATTGAGAACCTTCCCGGCTGGGGGGGGGAAGCTTTGAGTGGACCTCTGTTGTGTACAGCGCGGAGGAGAAGAGCGCAAACTTTTGCGAAGGTCTAAATGGGAAGCGGCTTTTTAGCGCTCTTTAAGACCATGCACGCGGTAGCACTGAACGAACTGAATGCCGTCCTTAAGGTGAGTGCACAGAGAAGAAAAAGTGGTGAACAAAACCTCAGTGAAATAAACGGCTCAGGACGACGACTTCCAGGAAATAAAGAGACACAGGACACGTACCTCTAATACCTCCCAAACAACCAAGAGGTTGACTAAACCAGTCTCAACATCGGCAGCTGTCAAGCTGCTTTTAAAATCAGTGTCACTCGCACCTCTTTCGCACCACTCAAAACTACTGACATGGACACGCAGATTACTGGCGCAGAGAATACACTACAGGAGCAGAAGGCGCCCAAAAGTAATGATTTCTACCATAAACTTCATTCGACTCCAAAACGAGTTAAAAGACTACGTCAACGGAGAATGCGCGTTCCAAAATACACCAAATGGAACCTGTATTGCAATTAAACGGCGGACTATTCAGCCATGAAGGCCTACCTGCAGAAAAGCAATCTCCACTATTTTACTTTATCCAAAAATTCCGAAAGCATACCACAGCAGTAATCCGTCACCTTCCCCCAGACACGCCAGGGGAAGATATTTCCAGCAGCCTTGAGGACTTAGGTTTCAACGTTATCAATGTGAGGCAAATGACGGAAACTCGAATAGCACCCAACAGACAAGCTCCTCCCTGTATTCTTTCTTACCTTACAAAGAAACCGAAAATCTCAAGAGATATTCAAGCGGAATAGCTTAGAATAGAGCTCAGACTGGCCTTACTTTGTCCATGTCTGGGGCAACCGAAAGCAGCCCCTCGATGTTTGTGGTGCGGTGATGGCCATCTGCATAGTCAATAACGACCTGATAAGACAAACACAGAATCTACACCGAGCTACTGCAACTGCACCCTAGGAGCGGAGCACCCTCATCCAGCGTGTCACATCGAGGCTGCAGCCATGCGAAAGGAGAGCTGCAAAGTGGAAGAGCACAACGAGCTCCCAAGGGATCTTCTGGAAGGTCGTTCTCCTCTAAGTTCACCTCACTAGAGCAGTCTTTTGCAGCTGCACTGCGACAAGACACCCAACATCAGTAACCACAAGTACCGCACAGGTGGCAAAGCGTGCGGCACCCCATGCAGCATCTGCCACAACAGGAAATTCAGAAAACATGTTATACGTGCGATAGGTAGATTTGACAAAGGCCAAGCCTATTCGTAAGTGACAAAATCATCTCGTCAGAGAGGATGTTACGTAAGGATTTTGACCGCAAGGGTTCAGTTGCCAAAAAAATCTCTGATCGTGAGCGTGTTGCCAAGAAAAACTGATCGACGGTAAAGTACTTTTAACTCTGACTGTCTTTAAAAGTTAAGACAGACGTTAATATTTACGTGGGGATAGACTGTTCGAGTATGGGTCACAGAGGATAGTTCTTTCGAACAGCGTAATGAATAAAAATATGTTTATGAACATTATACATCGTCCTGTCTTTATTTTTAAACACTACGTTTCGGAGACTGGACTCTGTCGCCGTGTTCAGGTAAAACCTACTTAGTTGGGCCCAGTCGCTAGAGCTAGTCCCTATCTCTACGTACCATCATCACAAACTTTTAGGTCTTATTTAGGGTACAATATCTTAGGTTTCCATACAGGACATGGAATTTCTTAAGCACCTGAATAATTCCCAGCTTCCTGACGACTCCACTCAGTGCCTTTTGGTGGGCGACTCTGATGCACTGCACTGGCTAAGCATCTACATTTAATATGATGATATCTTACAAGCATATCTGATGGTGTACTGTTCTGTATGATGTCGTTATTTATAATCATTTGTGATCGTAAAATGCACTACAGAGTGTTCATCAGACTTGTCGTAGGGTGAAAAGCTTTATGTCTCCTCCAGAAAACGATGCGCTGTTCACTGACAGGAAAGGTCGGAATTTACTGACAAAACTCTCGACGCCAGAAATTCCTCTGCCCTTTTATTAGTACGAATACTGTGTTGTATATGCCTAAGATAAATCCTTCATATTAGTAGGGTCGATTGCTCCCACTGTCTCACATCACCCTGTTGAATTTTCAACGAAATTCTGATGTATAATTACACCTCATATCAGTTGATGAAATTGTTGTAACAGGATATGTAGTGATTAAGGTTCATAATAAAAACTAATACCCACATAACGAGACGCGATTTTCATGATTACTACTGTGTTCGAAGTTGCCATTGGTGACAGTGGTGAAGTCCACCAGCTTAAAGACAGTTAGAACGTGTGTGTGTGTGTGTGTCGGTTTTTGAACAAGTCCGTCAATAACTGGTTTGTCAAGAAGATGTCTTTGAATTTCTTGTCTCTTTCTCTTTTAACATCACAGTGTCCCGCGAGTGGTCATGTACACAAGCATTAGGTACTGCGAGAGTCTAGTCTCTGCTGTATATGTAAGGACGGGTTAGCTGCCATTACGGATGCATAAGGTATGAACTTGCGGATAGGAATGAAATACATGTTTCCACAAAACGGACTGCTCACATAAGAAAATGAATAATACGTATATGATCTAAATCTGAAAGTTAATGCCTAAAATATTACCAGGATTTTACATTGAAGAATTCCGTCTTCTGGGATGTGACGCCGTGTAGATCGTGTGTGAACCGACGTTTCGGAGGAAAGTATCGCCTCCATCTTCAGGGTAGTCTGCAACCATCTCAAGAAGTTTCGGAAACTGGATCTGTTTCCGAAACGTCGTGTTTTTATTTTCTAGAATACCGGACGACGGAAAAAGTAAAAAACTCAGTAATTTTGTAAAATTATTAGTGTTTCACTTTATAGGCATTTAATTTGACTGTTTTTTGTACTGGCAGTTAACTTGTAACGTAAATATAAAAAATTATTCGGATGACTGAAGAAGTGTGTTTCGTGAGCGGCAGGTTCGTCGGTGTTATAGAAGTGCTCACATCTTTAGCCAGTTTACTTCCGTTTACATCTTAAACCTGGAATAAAATGATGCGTAAATTGATCTTCTTATCACAGACAGTGTTAATTTCTCTGTGGCCATCTTGAAAACGAAGTTCCTAATTCGAACCTTCATTTACGAAATACAAAGGAGCTCTAGCCCGAGACGGGATTGCGTATTGCAGTATTTCCTGTCTAAATCTGGAACAGATGTGAGGGGCGGGTGCAGTATGATTAGTTATGCCTAAAGTGAGGTACTGAGTATGATGCTTAGTAGTACGCGGGTCGAGCTGTGAACCCGGAACCTAAGAAATATGAAGCAAATATGCTAATCACTACATAAGGACGCTCGATGTGGTGAAAGGAATAGAACCGCCGTCACCCAGCCAGTCAGATGAGAGAAGGCGTACCTAACAATGTCAGCGCTGTACCTGCCACTTGCAGCGACGTGCTGTAGCAACGGTTGCCATGGAGCGATGACCGATCTTACTTGTCCCTCAATGTCATCAAGTGTGAGGAACAGTTGTACCACCGGCAGCAGTTAATGCTGTCATGTCCCGGATAAATTATTTCACGTCATGATCGTAACGTCACATTTTGGAAACGTTTTACTTCATATCACTCACCCACATGCCATCAGCATCCAAAACAATGCCCCTTTACTGGCATAAACTGCGATTTATGTAGGCTAATTCCATGTCCTACAACAGAGTAGTTGGCGAATATTTCCTGCGCGCAAGTAACTTCCAGTATGTCCGTGTGGTCACTGTTACAAATAATAAAACCGAATAGAAGAAGATTATACAGTACCAGCAAGAGTTACTATGTATTCAAGGACAATACACTGTGGCGACAAGCTGTCTTGTTATTTAGCCTTTTAGGACGTTTATTCACGTACATCTCTGTAATAAATTAGTTGAGGCAAGTGAGTACAGTCGCAGCGCAATTAAATGAACTAACTGCTGTGTTGCTATCTACTTGCTGCTTGCATGCTGATTGATTGCTTGGTTTACTCTTTGACCCTGAGGATGGAGACAGCACATTCCTCCGAAATGACAGTGGACTTCTACCAGACTACACGGCACCACACCCCAGAAGAAGTATTCTTCACAGTCACCCATAACCTCAGATTCATCCTCCCTGAAATTCTTTGCGTACTGAATTTATCGTAAGGTTTGAAAGCAGAAGGAGAAATCACTCAAGCGATATGGAATAAAGAAGAAACTTCATTGACCTTTTTGCAAGATGATTCATAGGTCTGAATATAATTCTGATGAAGTATAAAATTGGCTACAAAATGCGTTTTGTCCAGGGGAAAGTTCTAACTGAATACGTTTTATGGTGAGTGCAAGCTTTGTTAATTGTTCGTAAAGCATATCTTCGGAATTTGTGCAGACGCATCGGGCCATGTGCCTGCCTAATGATCGCCTTGACTGTGCTGACGAGCACCCAAAGCGTCGGCTACCACGCTGTATGGTCTTCCGCTTGCCACTTCCAACTGGACCGGCCTTCATTAACATATTATCAAACCCGACCGGATCTTTCACTGTAACCTAGTGTATGTATTTGATTTGTTTCATTCTGGTCCGTCACACTAACAATTACAAAGACAAAAACAACACCGTCCAGTGTGACTATTTAAGTTTTATCACTTGAAAACTCATCACCCTTACATGTTTCGATCCCTATGGATCATCCTCAGAGGGCATCAATACGTTTCCGGAAACTACTATTACAATAGGTGTTAGATTATAAACATACACATATAATGTCTGAAATACACAATGTGTATGTATTTTAACTATACTCGCCTTATCATAGAGATAGAACTTCGCTCCTGCTTGACGTTGGTACAATTAACTATTGTTCTTTGCTTCATGGCGTGTCAAGAAGTGATCGTCAGTGAACTGTTTCTTCACTTGTTCACTTCAAGCGTCGATATATGATCACCAATGCCGCATCTCTTCATTTCACGGGTCGAGTTTGATCGTCACCGTGCTTTATGTTCACTCCGTAGCTCGACATGTAATTGTTAAGTCTTCCACCCGTTCTTTCCGTGGGTTCGAAATACGAGGAAGAGTCATCAGACAGGACACAAATGGATATAAAACGTAAAAAATGTGATATTGGAACCTGAAGAAAAAGAACATTTATTTCTCGACATATCCTCCACTGATACACTTGTCACATCGCTCTACCAGTGCGTCGAAACCTGCAGCATAAAAGTATTTTGACTTGTCTCAGCCACTTCCGCACATACGTTCCAACATCTTCGTCGTCATCGGAAGGTTTGTCACGTTTCTCGACCCAGATGTGAGCCACTTTACGCTACAAACACTTCCCATCGTAAACAGGAAACATTTCTTTATGAATATCCTTTGCGCTGAGTCCTTTTGCCCCCACCCAAAGAAAAACACAACAGAAAGCAGCTCTTTGGCAGCACGGTCGCCATTCTGACTACTGAAACCAGCCTCTGAACATGCACATCCACGTCTACTTCCATTTGTAAACCTATTTACTGGCTCTCCCTCGTATGATCATATGTTTTGTTTAGCCCATAGAACACGAACTGTCCCCTCTCCGTCAGAGCATTTCACTGACCTCAAAATACCATGAATCTTAGGCGTTGGGTACTGAAATTATTCTTCTACCACTCAATAACAGAGGTCGCATGGTATTATTAAAGTCGGTGTCGTGAGAATGTGAGCTTCTTGCTTAATGATGTATCCATATTCAGTATGAGCGTTCGTGTTACACACCCAAATATCTATATTTAGAAACAATCTGTTGTGCGTTAATTTCTTTGTAGATTATTTAAGGACTTTCTACCCACTAAAGAGCTGATTTAGCGGCGACTATGATAGGAAACCTGTACGTGATGAAAAGAAAGGGATTAGTGAGGGAGCGGCTGTGACAATTTCGGAATTTTCCTAGAGTGAAGACCATGCAAAAGTGAAGGCAGGATGTCCACAGCTCTGCCCAAGACAGAACTCTTGTGTGTCATGTTTCGGTATCGATTATTTTATAGCAAGATTCTCTTCAATTTAACATAATAATTAATCTCTATATACGATTTCACTTAGCCCACATCCATCCATATACAGAAAGGCTAGCTGACTGACTTCATGGGCCAGGGTCCTTCTCGAGAACCGGCTAATCGCTTGAATGCCGAAAAATATTTGAAACTTTTAAGGACTACAGAAACTCTGTATCGTTGCATAAGAACCCGGCACTGAACCACATAATAAAACAGATGAACTAGTGAACTCCCTCACATTCTGATTACTTAAGATCCATTTTAATATTGTCTTGGCAGTTACGCCGTATGCTTACAAAGGCCTATTCTCTTCAGGTTTTCAGACCTCCCCCCCATTCAACTTCCATCTACTTTTTGCCTTAAGTATGGTATTGCTGTTCAGATCTATTAGAAAGAACGAGAAATTCATACTCGTGTATACTCATGTTAGTCTGTTAGTCTTTATGGTTCTTGGTATCAGATGAGAAGACAAGCAATTTTAAGCCGAATGGTATCAAGCATTGCCTTATTCGGTGTGCTCTTAATTTATTTGTGAATGCAATTTTGTGAAAATGTGGCACAGTTCTGATATTTGGGAACGACTATATCAAATCAAAACCTGATTCAGGAGGAAATTAAGAGGAGACTGAACTCTGGTAACGCTTGCTACCATTCAGTCGAGAACTTTTGTCTTCTCGTTTGCTGTCCAAAAGCATAAAAAATTAGAATATAAAAAACTATAATTCTGCATATGGTTCTGTATGGGTGTCAAACTTGGTCTCTGACATTAAGGGAGGAAAATAAACTGAGGGTGTTTGAGAGATGAAGTGATAGAAGGTTGGAGAAAACTGCATAATGAGGAGCTTCATAACTTGTACGCCTCTCCAAGTATAATTAGAATGATTATGTCAAGGAGGATGAGATGGGCAGGGAATGTAGCACGAATGAGGGAGTAGAGGAATACATATAGAATATTGGTGGGAAAACCGGAAGGGAGGAACCACTGGAAAAAACCAAGGCGTAAGTGGGGGAACTATATTAAAGTGGATCTTAGAGAAATAGCATCGGATGGTATGGATTAGATTGATCTGGCTCACGATATGGACCGGGGGGGGGCTCTTGTGAACACGGTAATGAACAATTAATATGTTGCTGAACATTATCCATCATCTTGTCTGTTCTCAAAAAACCGTCTAGTTTCTATTATTATTTTTGAGAACAGACTAGATGATGGATAATGTCCAGCAACATATTAATTGTAACAATTTACCATCATCACAAACTTTTAGATCTTAACGGTAATGAACGTTCGGGTTCGATAAAATTTTGGGAAGTTCTTAAGTATCTGCACAATTGGCAGCCTCTCAAGTAAGGCTCAGCTCCATGAGTGAGTGAATGTAATTTTGTTTCATCTGTCTTTTGGCATGTGTTATGGTTTTGTCCTATGTTCAGTAGAAGAGACGTGAACTTATATGTAGTTTTCTCTGGGTTCCGTCAACACTCGATCGTCTTAGTTTAACACGATGCTTTTCGACACCACAGCGCGTCTGTATTACGTTACATAAATGCATATCACAACGATACATAGAGGCTCTTAACGTGAGAACCCTTGGCTTGGTAACACATGCACAATTACAGAAAGAAACTTTAGCAGGTTTTCTGCATGCAGACAGTATTTAAAACTAGGCGTTTCAATGTGAGATCAATAGAACTGTTTAAGATGGTCTGTACGAGGAGTAAATTAGTTTCCGAGAAAATGATATGAGTTCGCCTGTCTTCTCACGAAAACTTTCTGCTTTATTTGCTAAACACGGATTGTATATTTCTTTGTTTTGTGTAAATATATTTTTCGTGTATATGATTCGTGTTGAAATTAACAATGTCTTATAATTATGTCCACTTACTAACATGCAATGTCAGGGTGTGCGACGTGATGTAATAACACTGTACTAATGAAAATGCGCCTTCTTTCCAAGAAGCTGGAAATTTAAGAGTCATAATATTGACGGCAAAAGGCGCCTATCGACTGACCTAGACTTTCCGAGAGCCTGAAAGTTTTGCTGTAGTGCAACACTGTTAAGTGCCATAGCCCCCTCAAATGGCTGTTTCGTCACGGGCCGTTCTAATATAGGATTTCCATGTATTTGTGTCGGTATTTCGAATTTAAATATTTAACGACTGTGACGACAGTTACCCAAAAAAAAACTGTGACTTCAAACAATAATTTAATTTTATCTTCATTTCTGATATATTACTTCGGCGTGAGCTCCATCTGTAACACCGATCGAAGACCAGTAATTCAGTTACTGCCGTCCGTACTCCAATGATACGGGTAACAGGATCTGCAGCCTCTGACTTTCTTCTCTTAATGGCTGTAGTGACGTCACGTATGTGTAAACTCCCCTCAGACGTTAATATATACTACCTGCGAGACAAAATAAGATGGAGGAACACAAACCCTCCGTCTTAAATAAAAAGGTAAAGCTATTCTTATAACAGGCTGTGAAGGCCCACAGGGTTGTGAGACGTCGAGGCTCCCACATTTTCTAGAGAGTGGGCTCATAGATGGCGGTGAGGTTCACGGTGAGCACCTCGAAATACGAGCACTGCTGTCCTAACTGCATAGAAATTAGTGGCGAATCCTACAATGTTCCTCAGCTACAACACAGCATCCCAGTGATTTCTTTATGTGTGGACTTCAAAGTAGCTTTCTGGATTCTGCAAGATTTATAGAACAAACTTCAAAACTTTGTTTTAGGTTTACTTTTATTTTACTATATTTTTCAGTATGTCCACCTACTTCAAGGCACGTCTGCTGATTATTCTTTTAATTCTTCTTAGCATATGATTTCATTAATCTAAAACTTCTAAAACTGAACACTGGAAATGGGCACTTCATTAATATTTACAGTGCAAACATGCGACTTGATGCAGCCCAAGAAACTAAAGTTACGAACTTCTCAGGCTTGTCACATACTTTCCTTGTGACAGTTTCGCGAACTTATTCCAAGGACGATTGGAGCGTGATTGTCTGCCACAGAACCAGTTTCTTTAAACATCAACAATTTCTCCAACCGATCTGAGTGTAACTACATTTCCTTCTAGATGCTTAAGTTCGCCTGTTACTTCTGTGTGGACACCCACCGCGTCCATACAAGAGAACAATCTCTAATCCCGAAGACATCATTTATCTCTACCATAAAACAAAAACTTGACGGGATACTTGAACGAATATTGAATATATTCAGTAGTTTAAAACTGTGGTATCTCTCGGGAAAACTGTCCAATATAAACCGAAGTTTCAGTACTACCAAAGCAAAAGCTTGCCAGTGGACACGAACCTCTACCTCCCTGAAATCCGTCTTAATGTTGTCCTTCCATCTTATGTGAAAATTTGAATATTTTATGCATTAATGTTCTAATTAAGCTGAACTGAATTGGCAGGATGCGTCTCTTGAAGCCTCTGCCAAAACAAATCTTAGGTAGGCGGCACACCGGCATGCGTCAAGACATGTAACAGTCAAGACACGATGTCTGCGACATGATGCAAAGAAAGGAGCAAAGTTGAAACGAATGAGATTATGAAAACCGCCGCACACGGTCTGAGTCATGATCCTGACGTCAGCTTCATGCTGACAAATCACTAATGAAGCAGGGCCGCGTCTCTTGTCCCATGTCTTGATGCCTATCTTGACGCCTATCTTGACGCACTTGGTGTGCGGCCGCCCTTAAAGCGGAAGGCCACGGTTTTATAAACGAGGTCGAGGTGACAATGAATGTTGATATACAGAAAGTTCCTATGCTACATAGTCTACCAGAATGAAGTTAACAACAAAATGGAACGTAACTGCAACCCCCAACTTCTTCTAATGTTCTTCCTTACGGCGACATCTTGGAAGGTTTGTTTAACCGAGAATCAGACACGCAGGCATGTAGACCAACACCGATTGGTCCAAATGAAGAGCATTCTTCGAACACAGTTTAATTATCAATGCATTACCAACATGCCTACAGCCTCATACACAGTTTAAAAGCTCAAATATTTTATTGCTGCAAGGATATAATCATTTCAGACTGCTTATCGGAAGGAAAGCCAGCTTTATCCACTGACGCTGCACCTATACATGTGTGTCCTCCAAAAACAACCAAATTGCTGAAGCCCATAATCAATTGTAAAAAAGGTTACGTTATCCCTATAACTGGAAGTGGAGGCCCATAGGGTTGTGAGACGTCGAGGCTCTCACATTTTCTAGAGAATCGGCTCACAGATGGCGGTGAGGTCAGCCTTACGCGCCGCCCGCCCTTTATACCCTGCAAGATTTCTGGTACTCATTTCTGTTAAAGGCTAAATAGACCCCAGGATCATAGTGTTGCTGGAAGGATTAGGTCAACTGAAAAATCCAAAGGTCTCAACGGGAAACGAACCCGCGACCTTCCAACTTGTAGCATAGTGCCTCAACCAACTACGCTACCGCGTGCCACCATAAAGAATCGTAGAAATGTCATCTCTCATTATACGAGTATGCAGTTAGCATTTTATGAGTTTAGGATCATGACATTTTGTATGATATACGATTCTCTAGAGCGTGTGCAAGTTCTGTCACGGTTATTTGTGTCTAGAAACGAATAATGACGACACGGGGATAATATGAGTATGTATTCAGGTCAACCGAGAAAGATGACCGCTTCTGACTTGTATTTCATAATTATTCCAACCGGGACATCAACTACTCTGAAAAAGGTGTTTCGTGCCTTTTCTCAGTGCAGCTGGACGAATTCCGGAATATTATCCCAAATGTACCCCACAATAAAAAAAACTCTGTGGCTTTAGCCCGCAAGCGAACTATACCGACCGAGCGACCTCTGCTTGTCGGCGAAGTTAGTGCCAACTTTAGAAGACAGAGGATGTCGCGTGGTCAGCGCAACGAATCCCCACGGCTGTTAATTTCTGGTTTCTAGACCAGACCTCCCCAATTTATTCACTACTGTACACCCATACGACGCTACAGGCAACGAGTCCGAGAAACTGACAGCATCGTTAAATGAAAATCAAAATAAATAACGAACCGATGAATAAGAGTAATTAGGAAATGAAGTCATACATATTTCGTGTATTGTGGGACGGAAGTCATCTTCAAGAGGCACGGTTACCAATAACAGGTCTGTACTTGCTCGACTTTGAAGGATGTTTCTGTGGTGCCACGGCACCGTTCCCATGTTCCCGTTTATCGTCTCAGAAACTGGCTATAATCCGCAAGTCAGCATCCCAAATTGAAAGAATACGCCGAGTCTTGGATAACTGCAGTTCAAGTGTCCATGCACCTCAGGGGGCCCAATATAAAAGCTTACGTGACGCAACAGAACGCGTATACGCAACAGATATCATGAGCACTGTCGACAGTCTGATATATGTGTACATATAAAGTTATCCTTTAACAGGCCGTAGAGGCTCATAGGGTTGTGAGAGGTTGAGGCTCCAACATTTTCTAGACAATCGGCTCACAGATGGCGGTAAGGTTGTCAGCCCTACACGCCGGCCGCCCTTTACCCCCAAGGTACTCATTTCTCTTAGAGGCTGAGTCGACCCCAGGGCCATAGTGAGACTGGAAGGATTAGGTAAATTGAAAAAAATCCACCTCACTGGTATTCTAACCCGCGACCTTCCGGCTTGTAGCATACTGCCTCAACCAACTATGCTACCGCGTACCCCATGTGTGTACATATACCTCAGATAATGGACAATACGTGGCTAATTTCTTTCATCCTCATAGTTAAATCCTTTCCAGAATATAAAGTCTTGGATGTTAGGCAAACAGGCCTAGAAGGGACAATTAATAATTTTTTCCCCCTTTGGCACTACATCCCCAGTGGGCCTAGGCTTACCGCCATGAACTTCTCCGTTCACACAATTAATAATTAGGATACCAAATAAAAGATTATCTTCTATAAGGAAATGTATTACACGCCCAACTTGCAAATCACTGAACAAGAATCATGACCTCCCTACATGTATGAAGCTTGAATCAAACATGGCCTCCTGTGTTTTCATTACATAGAGAAAACGGCATAAATGAATTTATACCTCAATTTCCCCGTCTTTCTTGCTATTCATTTGAAAACTGTGTTCTTCCTTCACTCATTTCTCACCTACTTTAAGCAATCTGTCACTTGATAAACCTTACTTACGTACTGTTCTCCTGGCAGTGCGTGTGGACAAAGCACAGTGACACAAGAATCAGGTCTAAACATAGGTATGACACGTGTAATATGCATAACATGAGGGTCGCTGTGTTTCTACTGTGTACAGTTTTCGGAAAGGTATCAGAGGTAAATAATTAAAATACACGTGAATCATACACCATGGCGCATGGTCTTAGACTCTACTTATGCAGTTTACATTGTAACATGACACATGAAAGGCGGAATAGTAGAGCAAGAAGAAACAGCTGTCGATAGACAACGGCTCAATAAAACGTGTCCGCGGCAAAGGATACGCACGCAACGACATCGGACTATTAGAAACGGCGTTTTCTATGCGGTCCGTGCCAAGTATCACTGTGCTGTGGGTACCTGCAGCAATTTAGCAGTCAGTGCGCATGTCTGCGAAATTGTTGTAGTTCCCTGTAGTTACGAGTTACAGCAGTCCAATAAATTCAATTAACAATCCAAACTCCGTGTTAATTCACTAATAGATTACAATATTTTTCAGTCTGTCATTAAGTTTTTTGGTGTTATGAAACTCCGAAGGTTTCGCTTGTGTTAACAAAAGCCAGCCAATGATCTTTTTCCTAAATCAGTTGAATCCAGTTCATCTGTAGCCTACACAACCTATTCGAAGATTAGTTTTAATATTATCTAGGATACATCAAGGTTTATTTCCCCTTATTACTTTTCTACCTTTAATATTATCTAGGATACATCAAGGTTTATTTCCCCTTATTACTTTTCTACCTTTAATATTATCTAGGATACATCAAGGTTTATTTCCCCTTATTACTTTTCTACCTTTAATATTATCTAGGATACATCAAGGTTTATTTCCCCTTATTACTTTTCTACCTTTAATATTATCTAGGATACATCAAGGTTTATTTCCCCTTATTACTTTTCTACCTTTAATATTATCTAGGATACATCAAGGTTTATTTCCCCTTATTACTTTTCTACCTTTAATATTATCTAGGATACATCAAGGTTTATTTCCCCTTATTACTTTTCTACCTTTAATATTATCTAGGATACATCAAGGTTTATTTCCCCTTATTACTTTTCTACCTTTAATATTATCTAGGATACATCAAGGTTTATTTCCCCTTATTACTTTTCTACCTTTAATATTATCTAGGATACATCAAGGTTTATTTCCCCTTATTACTTTTCTACCTTTAATATTATCTAGGATACATCAAGGTTTATTTCCCCTTATTACTTTTCTACCTTTAATATTATCTAGGATACATCAAGGTTTATTTCCCCTTATTACTTTTCTACCTTTAATATTATCTAGGATACATCAAGGTTTATTTCCCCTTATTACTTTTCTACCTTTAATATTATCTAGGATACATCAAGGTTTATTTCCCCTTATTACTTTTCTACCTTTAATATTATCTAGGATACATCAAGGTTTATTTCCCCTTATTACTTTTCTACCTTTAATATTATCTAGGATACATCAAGGTTTATTTCCCCTTATTACTTTTCTACCTTTAATATTATCTAGGATACATCAAGGTTTATTTCCCCTTATTACTTTTCTACCTTTAATATTATCTAGGATACATCAAGGTTTATTTCCCCTTATTACTTTTCTACCTTTAATATTATCTAGGATACATCAAGGTTTATTTCCCCTTATTACTTTTCTACCTTTAATATTATCTAGGATACATCAAGGTTTATTTCCCCTTATTACTTTTCTACCTTTAATATTATCTAGGATACATCAAGGTTTATTTCCCCTTATTACTTTTCTACCTTTAATATTATCTAGGATACATCAAGGTTTATTTCCCCTTATTACTTTTCTACCTTTAATATTATCTAGGATACATCAAGGTTTATTTCCCCTTATTACTTTTCTACCTTTAATATTATCTAGGATACATCAAGGTTTATTTCCCCTTATTACTTTTCTACCTTTAATATTATCTAGGATACATCAAGGTTTATTTCCCCTTATTACTTTTCTACCTTTAATATTATCTAGGATACATCAAGGTTTATTTCCCCTTATTACTTTTCTACCTTTAATATTATCTAGGATACATCAAGGTTTATTTCCCCTTATTACTTTTCTACCAACACTCTATACCCAAACTGCACCGCCATCACGCATTTTCAACTCCCACCCAACCTCCTGATTTAATTACGCCAACGATATTAGGAGAACACGCGATTTGGCAGATGCCTGTTACTAATTTCACTTATTTTCAGCACATTCTAAGAAATTCTATAATGAGAAGATAACAAATCACATTTATTTAAACTCTGTGGTATATAGTCCGCAAGCGAACTATACCGACCGAGCGACCGCCGCTTGTCGGCGAAGTTAGTGCCAACTTTTGAGGATAGATGATGTCACGTGGTCGGCGCCACGGAACTCCACAGCCGTTAATCTCAGTTTTCTAGACCGGAGCCGCTATTTCCTTGAAATAGCTCCTCAGTTATCCTCACTATGCTGAGTGTACCCCGTTTCAGCCCCACTACTTCTCAGAAAATCTGGTAGCGCCGGGAATCGAACCAGGGACCCCTGGTTCTATAGGCAGGAACTCTGACCACTAGACCACAGAGGCGGTCACATATTTATTTAAAATAAAAATATTTGTAGGTCGATATCGAGTCCTATTGGCTGCTATTATATTGCGTTATACGTCACAATGACATCTTGCAGTTTATATACACACACACACGCACACACACACACATTCCTCAAAGTCACTCGCCTTCTTCTGCCAACAGTGACGCAATTTTATGCTAACACACCTGTAGAGTTTATTGCCCCAAAATGGATCACTCTTGCACGCTGTTACGTTATAACGATATTCGCTGAATTGCGTGTTAAGTCTGGTCCCAATGGTACCGTAACCTGGCAACCTTACTTTCATTTTAATTATCCAAATGCGTGTTCATAGCAGCCGTGTCGGAGTGTGGTCTTTAACGTAAGCTAGACTAAGCGTGTAACGTCATTTACAGTTCTACAGAAACAGTCCTCCTACCAGTTTCAGCAAATTTCATCTCATCATTGGGTTCCTGTGGGGTTCCTCAGTCTCGTCAGCAAATACCTGTGTAGTACTTTCAAACAGGCAAGGATAGCTACCAGTTTCAGCAAATTTCATCTCGTCATTGGGTTCCTGTGGGGTTTCTCAGTCTCTTCAGCAAATACCTGTGTAGTACTTTCAAACAGGCAAGGATAGCCTCGTCCTAAAACCCACTTTACTTACTAACCATTCACACGCATCAGCGTATCTCAGTGGACGTAACGTAAGCCTAAGTTCTGCAGCCGAACAGCGTCGTTAAGTATTCTAAAAATCTAAAAATCTTCGTTGTTTACAATGCTTTGTAAGATGAGGGACCGACAAAATAATTAACATTAATATTACTACACATACATCACGAGCCTCCAATAACAGTTTTTATACACAAAATACTGAATACTCTAATTTGTCCATGGGAACGAAACAAAATCACTAAAACCAACTACTGACTTGATGATGTAAACTTTACAGCCCTGTCCAACGCGGGGCCCGTGGTATATTTTTCTGGCGCCCTCCGTAACCACATATAACTGAGCCGATTTTTAATATTAATTCAAATTGTAGGACAAGAGACATTTTTGAACGTCTGAGTACTGTTAAATATTTTCGAAAAATTTTATTATTATTATTATTATTATTAGTAGTAGTAGTAGTAGTAGTAGTAGTAGAAGTACTAGTAGTAGTAGTAGTAGTAGTAGTGTGTGGTGGCGCCCGCACCTCCATAGGCATCAGCGAATTGTGCCCCAGTACATAAGAACGTTGGACAGCACTGCTGTAAAGCATCACTTGAAGAATGTTATTCTTGTTTTATACTATAACTTTTGTTTTATATAACATAGTTATTGTATTTTTACGTCAAGTATTTTAATATAATTAATATTTTTGTATCCAATTATATTAATACTGCAGTTCAGTGGTGCATATATGTTAGCCATGTATTTGCCTGATGATGGCTATTAATAGCCGAAACATGTAGCAGAGCCAAAACCAGGCGCTGACCTTGATATAGTTGCGTTGTGACTGTCTTAATAAAGAAGTTGTATTCTAAAAATCATTAAATCCCTCAGTTCTTAATACTGGAATCAGTCATGTCTATACCGACCGCACGAACATGCCTAGTGGGCGAATCGTTACGCCAATCAAACCAATGAAGGTACTATGCAAGGGCCGTGACGGGTTTGAACTGGCAGCTGCACATCTATCACCACTGAACACCCCGAAGACGTCGGACACTATGCCAGCAACTGTCTGTGCGGTAAGTTAAAGTGCTCAAAGCAGACAATAAAGGGGTAGGGGTACGGTCACATTATGTGACCTGGCTGAAGCAGTGTATAATGCAACTCCGTCAAAATCGTTCAGCCGCTGTTAAGAAAGTAGCCGTTTTGTATTCTACTCTGCATGTGAATTATCCTCATTATGAATTTGTGTATGCTAGGTCGTTTATCCACAGAATCCGCCCAGGTCCGAGGCTTTTTGAATATTTTTGTAACAAACTTATTTTTTATGATGAGGCGTTGTTAGCCCCACGCCCAACCCCCCAAGCTGGAGGACCTCCCCTTGTCGGCTGTCCGCGACTGCTTATTCAATATATTTGCCGATTCCCTCCATACCGGGACGGCGTCTACTCCATCCGCAACCTGAGGACGCGCCATGACGTGGTGAAAATGGACCCACCTAACACGGATTACATAAAACTATAACTTTGCCTGTGGTTCTGTATGGGTGTGAAATGTGGTCTCTGACATTAACGGAGGAACACAGACTGGGTGTTTGAGAACAGGGTGCTGAGGAGAATATTTGGACCGAAGAGGGATGAAGTGACAGGAGGTTGGAGAAAACTGCATAATGAGGAGCTTCATAACTTGTACGCTTCTCCAAGTATAATTAGAGTGATCACGTCAAGGAGGATGAGATGGGCAGGGCAAGTAGCACGAATGAGGGAGAAGAGGAATACAAATAGAATATTGGTGGGAAAGCCAGAAGGGAGGAACCACTGGAAAAAACCAAGACGTACGTGGGTGGACTATATTAAAATGGATCTTAAGAGAAATAGCATCGGATGGTATGAAATGTATTGATCTCACTCAGGATAGGGACCGGTGAAGGGCTCTTGTGAACACGGTAATGAACATTCGGGTTCGATAAAATGCTGGGACGTTCCTGAGTAGCTGCACAATTGGCAGCTTTTCAAGAAGGGCTCAGCTCTATGAGTGAGTGAGTGATGATTTCGTGCATAAATTGAACGAATATAGGGGAAATCATATCTGCTTATCAGCTTGTCCTTCTGTCCGCACGCTCCAACTCGCTGTTCATAAAGATCAGCATATTAGAAGTATGCCTTCATAAGGGAGGAAACATTACTGAAAAAATCATATCGGATATCTCTGTACTCCTGTACGGATTGCACCTTTTCAATATTGTTTTGTGAAGTGGTGAAGGAAACTTCTCAAGAGGGTTTTCACTCAATATGCTGCGTTAATGTATTGTTCTCATTCGGGTTAGATGCCTTCTTGGTTTGACCGCAGTGACAATACTTAGCGAACAGAAGGAATATGTAGCGCTCTGTGTTCGTCAAACATAAGAAGTAAAGACGCCGATTCTGTTCTCTTACCCCCCCCCTTCTTTCCGATACTTTAAAAAAAGAAACTTACCAAGAGAAAAAGTGTTGGGAAGATTTGATTTTTAAGTTGTTAGCCCAGACCAGCATTTAAAATGCGTGAGTAGCTATGTGGGGGGGGCAAGAATTAAAAAACACGCTAATATTTCGTGCAATAGCTCGGAGGCTGTAGCGCTCATGATTGTCATCATACGAAACCCTGTCGTGATTAATACTTCGCTCCGACATTCTCTTCGCCATTCTCTTCGCCATTCGCTCCGCCATTCTCTCCGTCATTCTTTCCGACATTCGCTCCGACATTCTCTTCGCCATTCGCTCCGCCATTCTCTCCGTCGTTCTTTCAGACATTCGCTCCGGCATTCTCACCGACATTCGCTCCGCCATTCTCTCCGACATTCTCTCCGCCATTCTCTTCGCCATTCGCTCCGCCATTGTCTCCGAAATTCGCTCCGCCATTCTCTCCAACATTCGCTCCGCCATTCTCTCCTTGCCTGACTGACGCTAAATGCAGGTCTATCCAATCGAGTGGACCTGGAGCATTAATGGAAGACTGGCCAGAGCTCAGCAAACGTTGTCACAGTCCACTTTAAATATTTGGATTGATATCTTCTGAGTTATTGCATCGCGCTGTCTCTTAGGCAGAAGTTTTTTCCTCTTATATCCTGAATATGGGGGCCACACGTTCCTCCGAAACGCTGGGAACGATCCCCGAGATCACACACTGTTATAACCTACAAGACCATAACATAAATTATCACCTACTAAAAAAAAATTCATACGTTTTAAATGTGTTATCCTAGATCCTGTGTAGGCCTTCAAAGTTTAAAAATCACTGGCTCATCAACGTCACTGTAAAAACGGCCGGTTTGAGCCATAGCCTTCCTCAGAAGATTCCGCCAGATTTCATCCGGTTCTAACTTCTTTGGATGTCGCAAAAACTTTTTTACAGAGTAAGGTCGTCAGCCTTGTGTGCAAGCCCCAACCTGGAGGGCAGGTCCCTGTATTTATGTCCCCCGGTGACAGGGTGATCTAGATATACTCCCGGACACCGGGTTCTCTTTTCGTCGTCTTCTACGAGCCGCAGGGCTACGGTGGAGGTATTGTAAACCGCATCCACACGGGATCATTGGCCCATCTAGTCACCTTAAACTCGCCAAGACATAGTAAATATTTTCATAACTTCTTTCATCAATCAGAGGTACACCCTCTTTCACTACATACTTATGAGACAACTTAAACCTTTCCGGCAAGTCATGGGACGTATATGATGGGTTGTCAGAGCATTTCAAGTCTTCCACCACCACAGGACATCATAAGCAAGGCACGACAGCGCCACCCCATCCTCGTGCAATGTGGCACTTAGAGCAGTAGTTCTCAACCTTTGTCAGACCGCGGCCCGGGAAATTATTTTTTCTGAAGGACCAGGCCCCGGTACCGGGCCTCGGTCCAGCAATTCAGAAAAACTGCCTTAGAGACTTAGAAGACGACGGAAGTAGGCCGAAACGTTGAGACAATATCTCGTGAATTTGTAGTGAGTTGGGGGTCGGTAAACATTAGGGAGTCGAATCTTTGTTTTCTGTTACTTGAAAAGTGAGAGTTTCAATTGCATATATTGAAAAACAGTCCACGAAGAGGTTACAACCACTAATGTAGCGAAAACATTTTATCACTTCCAGGTTTTTCAAAGTACATAGAATTACCATCAACGTTACAATGAACTGTATTTTGAATACAAGGGTCTATAAACGAAACGCGACATACGATGATTATGATTCAGTGTATAATAATTATGCTCATATAGATTAGACATGAAAGCGATTTATGCCATTTCTGCACAAAGCAACCCCACATATTTAGGATATTAAGCTGCAACAGCAGAAACTCCTGTGATCTCAATGTCCCACCTACTGTTTTCTAGCTATGATTTCGCCGTCTTGAGCACCCACCTGGCGTTACATTATAGACATTACATTTTCTGTGAGGAGGGTTGCTATGAGAACTCTGCAGCTCTGTCCTGAATGCCTTAACGTCACGTTACCACAAACTTCAACGCCTTGAGGAACGCTCCTCTTTTGCGAATTTCTTTCAGTGCTCAATTACGTGAACACACAAGTTACAACTAGGCGTATATCTGTTCGCACTGATGGTCTTGTTAACGATCTGAAATTATTTGTAAAATACGTACTTAAAATCTGGAATATCTAGCGCCCTAAAATCAAATAAGAATTCATATATTTTCTAGTTGTGTTTTACTTTGAAAGAATTTGTTCTTTCTAGCTTATTTAACGTCATATAATAAACCTCAAGGATCAGTATGTCGTGAACACATGGACTGGTTCTTAAGTTATTTTACTGTACGGTTACAACTCCTCCGGTTATAAGTAGATTCTAAATGGTTCTGACGATGGGGGATGACACCACAGAATTACTGGGTTTTTGGACTTTTTCCATTGTCAGGAATTCTAAATAACAGAGGCCACTCTAGGTAATAGAGGACACAACGTTTCGGAAACTGGATCTGTTTCCGTCTTCAGGTAAGAAAGGGAGACACCTACTCAGTTTGGCCCCTGGATCACTGGACCAGTGATTGAGATTAGCTCTTTCTAAGTGGCCAAACTGAGTAGGTGTCTTCCTTTCTCACCTGAAGACGGAAACAGATCCAGTTTCCGAAACGTCGTGTTCTCGGTTACCTAGAATTCCGGACGCTGGAAAAAGTTCAAAAACCCAGTAATTCTACTCTGGTTATATAGCATCAAATGATTGTGAATGGAGCATATCTAAGGTTGTGGTCTATTTCAAAAAGCAGTTTCGGCATTTACCTGGACAAAGTGATGAGAACTACGAAAATAGCCCAGGACAGCCGATAATACGACTGAGATGCAAACCACGCTCCTCTCGAATACAAGAGCAGAGCGTTATGAGGAGCCTACTTCCTGAGCGGGATTAATCGATAAGTTTAATGAGGTACACAGTTCGAATCCAGGTACCGGGTTCCGTAGTGTTCCATACAGACGTCGAGATAACGCCAATGTCTTAGAATAGACCACGACCACGTTCATTCACATCCGTCCCGATTCATCGCTCACCAAATAAATAAATCTGTTTCAATGACGACAGTTCGTCGCCAGCGGAACCGAACCTACAAACCGCCTACATATCGTCACTTTGCCTGTAGAAGCGCCAACTGAAATTTCTATTCGTATGGAATGTAAATCCATAAAAACTGCAATATTTGCCTTGCTCACACTTCGTTCGCTCAAAGTTCTGCTCCAGCCGGAGGGCTAAGGTAATATTTAACACAAAATGTATTTATCTTTATCCGCTTCTCCGTGTTTGAAGACGAGCGCGAGGTACAAGGAAGAGTTGCAGTGTGCCGCGGTCTTGTATACCCGGCAAGGTTCTCAGTTTTCTACATGAATCAGCAGCATGTTGACACTACAATTATCGGCCTACTACTTGCTGAGTGTGACGTCATTTCCAGGGAATATGAGAACACACCCTCTGGAAAATATTTTATAGCGCCCACGTTTTACACTCATGAACTTGGAAGTCACCCGGATGTCTTATGTAAATCCGTAATAATACAGCGACGGAAGCTTGGGCAGAAAATGACGGGATTTTCACCTCCAGCACCGCAGCCCAGTGATGTAACAGACCTGTCACGCCTTCTGAATAATGCGGCTATGTATCTGCTTAGAACGACTCCTTGAAATTTAATATTCGCGACCTCGAACACTACTGTCCAGTGACGTAATGAGACATGTTACTGTTTATGAATAAAGGGGCTAAGGAGTTCCTGAGAACTACCCCGTATAATTTCAAACCCCAGAAAGGAAACTGTGTTATGGAAGCCATATTACTCGTTGAATGAATCTTATTTGAATACTCCATACATGTTAATTCCCCGTCATAGTTCACACTGCATATTAATGGGCATTTCTTTGAATGATGTAACCGGAAAATATTTTGCTACGGTGCAATTAAATATGCTAAATTTTGTCTCTTCAAGCATGAATTAAATCGCCCATGTAACTCCCGGTATGAATTCCGTGCATGAAAGCGACGCAACAGATAGGCGCAATGAATGACTACGAATTTACATGTCTGATGTCTTTTCACGCTCATCCGTTAGTCCATTCAAAACAGGGGTGAGAATTCATTTCACGTACGATACTTGTATAGGCATTTGTACAGCAGAAAATGAAGACAAACACATATTTAAAGAAAATCTGATAACAAGGGCATATGCCAATTTTTCTTCTTGTGATCAGTTACTAGTAAGCTCTTTCTAGGGGACCCATCAGAATAGGTGTCCTCCCTCCCTCGCCTGAGGACGGAAAATGATCCAGTTTCTGGAACGTTGTATTTTCTAGTTTCTATAATACCGGACGATGGACAAAGTCCAAAAACCCAGTGATTCTGAGTATTATACACCATTGTCAGAACCATTTCAAATCTACCGCTCGACATATGGCTGTGATTTGAACCGGAATATATTGCTACTGGCTTTCAGCAGCTGAAACGAAGAAGGAATCTCATTCATTGGACAGGTTGGACAGCCCTGTTTCACCACCTGTTGGATACCACCGGCAGCAGGAAATGCTTGGCGAGGTCCTACATACATAATTCATCCTCATTACTGTCAACTGTCTGCCACTGCATATAATTGAGCGTGCCGCATAAAAACACCAGCTTGTTGCAGACGAGCCTTATATTCACAAATATCGAGTTACAGACGGACACGCCAGCCAAATTAATTCAGTGAGGTGAACGGCAATGGTCTGAACAGTCAGTGTTCGATACCCGGCTTCAGCAGCTGTAAACTGATCGGCAATTGGTGAAGGCCTAGTTTCGCCAAGAGATTTAACCAATTACAGGTTCTGGTTCCACTTTCAAAAATTTCTGTCAAAATGAGCAGGAATAAAATTAATTTATGGAAACTCATTACGTTTTAACACATAGGGACCCTGAGAGGAGTTCTTTCCTGATCACAGTTATAGTGCCCCAGACTGGATCCAGGTTCATCATCCCTCCCATGGGTTTGATTGATCATCTTCTTTGTAATATGTCTGTACACATAACGAAACTCATTCTTCACAGTACGAACTTCAAGTCTTAAAGACAAAGGCAGCATGTTCCTCCGAAACGTCTGTAACCGCCCACTATACTGCATGGTAGCATAAGCAAGGGCACTATAATCTGAAATTTAGGATGTCTTGCTAGCAGACTGAATGTCCAACAGATTACCCTAAGGTCTTACACACTGTGCTTTCCCGCCGTGTTCCTGTGAAACCCCCATGACGGTGTCAGAATTATTTCCCGCATAAAACATGCCCATCTGCAGTACGCGTAAAATCAATTATCCTTGTGAAATCCGGTCATAGTGACTGTGCACACACAATCGTTGAACACTGATAACTGAAGTTTAAACTGGACTGACCCATGACGCACGTTCTTCTCACCTTCAGCTGTGTGTTGGAAAAAATTTTACCACCAGATCGCGTCGTTATCAAGACACAGGAAGGATTGTGGCGTGGGGCGTTCTCCATACAAGTGCAAAAAAATATATAAATGAAGATACCTTTGAAGAAAGCAGTCTTCTGGAACGTGGCGCCGTGTAGATATTGTGTTAACCGACGTTTCGGAGGAATGTATCGCCTCCATATTCAGGGCAGAAAGAAGAAAATCCGCGAGCGAGGAACCGGCGTGAGTAGGTGCTAACAGACTAATTAGTCTACACGGCGCCAAATCCCCGAAAACTGTTTTCTTCATAGTCGCCGCCGTGAAAACCTCAAATCTTATTAAGATACCTTTGTTCTAATGAATCATAGGAGGCATGGCGGTATAGCATATGTTGTCGGTTTTCCTGCATCTAGGTTGTTACTTTCATATTCTGTGTAAACACAAAATTTAAAACGAAACATTTTCTCACTGTATTATGTATCGTTCCCCACCGATGCTGTCTCCATCTTATCGTCGTGGTGGGGTTTGGGAGCTATGCCGGCGGTAGCGCAGGTACTGGTAGGATCACCCATGCCGGACAGGTCAAGGAATAGGAGCCAGACGAAGAGGGATACCCTGGTCCTCCAGGTTGGCGGTTGGGCATGGTATTTTCACTATAGAATAATCCTCAGCCAGGATTCGCTTAAAAAATTTGCGAGTATGCTGTATGCAGATGTGGGCACTGAAGTCCATTACACAGCACAAGGAAATAAACAACTGGTATTATACCGAGGAAACAAAAATGCAGACACCCGAAATTGTTAATACGATATTGTTCACGCTGAAACCTGTGTTGAGCTTCTCTGACCTGTTTTTGGTCCAACCGTATCAGGTACTTCGAGATAACATGGATACTTCATACAGTTCGCATTTGCAGGCATGTACTGCTACAGTACCAGTTACACAACAATAGCTTAACAACAACGGTGCAGTCGGTTAGACTAAAAACAGAACCAGAACAACGGAGCATTCGGTTAGGACTGAAAACAGAACCAGAACAACAACGGAGCATTCGGTAAGACTGAAAACAGGACCAGAATAACAACAGAGCATTCGGTAAAACTGAAAACAGGACCAGAATAACAACAGAGCATTCGGTTAAGACTGAAAAACAGAACCAGATAACTACACTTAGGTTCTTTAAACTGACCTCGCCAGTATTTCATTCTGTTCTTAAATTTCATGAGAAATTTCATGAGAACTTCTGATTTAGAAGTACGAGTATTTAAAGTTCTAATATTTCACGAGTATTTATAGTGTTACTTTCTTTCAGTCGTCTTAGGAATGTATTAATCCGGAAATGCAAAATTTGCTAAAAAAAATTGTATTTATTGCGTTAAATGAAGGAGCCGGGACAGTGTAGTAAGTATAGCGACTGGCTACGGACTGGAGTTCGAGTCCCAGTAGGGGTGACATTTTTCTCTTCTCTACGTAGTCTAGACCGGTTCTGGGGCTCACAAAGCCTCCTATCAAAGGGATAACGAGGGAGCTTTCCCCGACGGCAAAGCGGTCAGGGCGTGAAGTTAATCATTCACTTCCAACTAGTTCCGAGGTTAGAAATACGCGAATCTATACAACCACTCCTCCATACGCCTTGATGACGTCGTGGTTAATTATTTAAGAGCAGTAACATGAAAATTTGCAACGTCAGAGGAAATTTATATAGAATATATATATAATTGTTCACATAATTCAAATTAGGATTCGCCTTTTAAGAGGCATATGATAAAATGCATTAGTCTTGTTTACAGAACTCCGGACATGGCCAATATGTTGTTAGCTAGCTATGCTGAAAATATGTTGGCGTCGAATTCAGAAGTCCCTTGATTGATCACTGGTGCTGACTGTCGTCACTAAAATGTTCCACAGCTACGCGGCGGCTGCCGGGACAGTAATACGTCACTGGCCACGCGCTACTGGGGCCTTCGCATTCCGCAGTGAGTGCAGAAACAAAGTACTGTCGGCAGATGACGAGAGGCGCAACAAAAGAGCAAATTACACGTATCCGAGGAACCAGCTTCGTGCTCGTTTCTTGGTTGGCTTATTTATCGACTGTGAAGATGGAGGCGATTGTTCCTCCGAAATGTCAGCTGACTTTCACCGGATCCTGGGATCCCAGAACTTTTCATAATCACCGCTTTGAGAATCTCAAACACCACATAAAATATTAATCGAATTAAGGGCAGTTTTAATTTGAAACATTTCAATAATATGAATATCCGTATCCTTATTTATATATTATATGCCAGTTCAATCCGTATGCAACACATAGTTTAATTTATATTTTAATTAATTTTCTAAATGCTAGGCAAACACCTGTTCAGTTACCCCTAAAAACGCTTAACATTCTTCAGGCACGTAGCAGGTTCAGAAAGGGTCTGAGCTGTTGTGACAGAGGGATCAGCACGGAGGAAGGCCTTGTTAGAAAACATCTGGTGCAGGATAAACTTAACGATGCCTTCCGAAATTCTAAATGGCTGTTATTTGGATTAAGGAACCCTAAACTTACTGCTATTGTAAGCAGGTGCAAATACTCTGCAGGTGTACGAAATACATCTGGTGTACGGATGTGGCCTTGGAGGTCATATTTGCTATTTAGAATTAACAACTGGAGGTCCGCAGTGATTGGAATACAAGTGGTTCGCGTATCCACCGTGTGTGTGTGTGTGTGTGTGTGTGTCTAACCAATTCGGAAGCAGTTTTTATTTGACTGAAGGGGTTTTATATATTTCATATCAGACTAAAGTAAGTAATGAGGGACGGCCGCGCCATATCTCAAGCGGTTAGTCGCTGGCTTCCCACCGCCGCGGCCAGGGTTCAAACCCGGGTCTGGTCAAGTGGGATTTGTGGTGGACAAAGTGGAGCTGGGGCGGGTTTTCTCCGAGTACTTCGGTTTCCCCTGCCAATCTTTATTCCACCAAATTCTCCATCATCATAATCAGCCGGGGGAGGCTACAACATGCCAATCAGTGGCCGCGGTGCCAAGTGGACCCAGTTGGACTCCACCCCCCACTAGGCGAATTAAAAAAAAAAGTAATGAAGGGAAAAAAGTTCTGGGTCTGTCGGTTTTTCTGCAGTAAGTGGGAAGGAAGCTCAGTGAGTGCGGGGTTAAGTCATCGACGGAACGTGGAAGGGTGGGTGGGACATTATTCAAGCCCTCGAGACAATTACTGTATATTTAGAAGCATAAAATTTGCAATTCATATCAATATATACCTCCTGGTTAACAATTCGAATTTCGATTTGTATTAAGAAAATTAATATATTAGCCTGAGATAGAAAACAATAAAGCATGGGTACATTACGTATATTCGTATTTCAATTGTCTCCCGCTCCTGATTTTCTGCCAGTCAACACACGTTGTGAGGTTAAGCCCATTGTTCTACTGACGAAATGAGTACCCACAACACACCAGAAGCAAGGCAGGATTTGATAAAACTTCGTATTCAGAGAAACACCTCTTAGCGCCCAGGCAAATACCCTACCATAAATTCTCCGTTCTCACCCAACCCTGCTACCTTACACACCTGGTTCATATAGTCACTGCAATACTTGTAAGATTTTAGGCTTTCACGGCGGTTCTCACGGTCTCTTCGCTTGCAGATTTCTTATATTTTTTCTTCTACCCTGAAGATGGAGGCGATACGTTCCTCCGAAACGTCGGTTAACACCACACATACACGGTGCCAAATCCCAGAAGACTGCTTTCTTCACTGCAATACTTGGTTATCATGCGATTTCATTCAGATGATGAACTACAGAAGATTATAATCATACCGGCTGTCGGTAACACTTACCTTTCAAGTTTAAACTTAACGTTGGCTCTGGCCGGCAGTTACACCTCACTTAACTGTTTGTCAGATTCTTAATCACACATATTTCATACGGGCCTCCCGCTCGACTCTGTGACTAACTTACATCAATAAATGCTACAAAGTAAATCGGTGCAGTAGTTTGTTATGAACAGCTAGTGCTTTCAAATGTCACAAGAAGGTAAAAGTTACCGTCCAATACCGTGTAAGAGTTTCATCACAACAGAACGACTAACAGCAAGTCATAGAAGCACCTTCTTTCATTACAAAGGCTCACTCGCTTACTGACACTACATCGATCCAGGCTACAGCTATACTCAGCAGCATCTCATATCCCCACCACCAACCAGATCTTATCCCTACTACCGCCATACCAACTTTCAATTATACCGAACTTTCTTTCCTCAGCCAGTATAATGATTTACTATGCTTCCCCCACTCTACAATTTGCACCCCACACCAATACAAAGCCCTGTTTTGTTCTTAACAATTGAACATACTTTAATCGATTCACGTGAAACGTGGTTAAATTGACGCTGGTTATGAAAACATAAACAAGGAAAAATTGCCTCTTTATTCCTTTACGACTTATGTTTGTTTCGTTTTGTTGATACGTTTTTCCTCATAAAACATGTCACAAGTACAAGGAATACATGGAGTAGGTCCGACAAAGAGTTGCTTGCTTCATGCCTGAGCTGTTCATGACTGATATCTTAAGCGGTGCCTGTTAATCTGCGTTATCAGTTACGGAAGTTTATGGCTGCGAATTTCGGAAACTCTGCCATCTGCGCCCTGACTTCGTTGGTTTGGAGGAAAACACCGTCAGTTTCCCTGTTCAGCTCGGTTCTAGTACAGTGGTCAGTGGTAAGATGTTGGTTGGTCTGCAATGACAAATTACATTTATTCCATGTATACAGCTTATTGCCTAGTTCTTAAAAGAAAAGAGAAGATACGCGAAAATGAAGAATCATGTTCATAGAAATAGGTTATATAAGAAGACGTTCATGAAAAAAGACTTTTGTCACATATTGGTTCATTGAATGAACTGAGATCGAATCTCAACGATTGGAAAAATTACTTTAGAAAGGGTGAAAAAAAGACTGCATGGATTCATTGTCATTAGTGACTTAGTTATTGGAAAAAAAAAAGAGAGAGATATATATGCACCAGAACAGCTACTTTAGAGCAAGGCGTGGCAGTGAGTTTTGTCAATACATTCTTTTAATGCTAGTGGGGTGGGACTAAGCCCCTTGTACTGCGGCCACTTCTGACCTAAT
Source organism: Cryptotermes secundus (assembly GCF_002891405.2). NCBI lineage: Eukaryota > Metazoa > Arthropoda > Insecta > Blattodea > Kalotermitidae > Cryptotermes > Cryptotermes secundus. Next base: position 1,026,967 of record NW_019735468.1, on the reverse strand, counting down.
GTACCGGCCCCAGATGATAGGTGAGGGTGATTGTGGAGCAATTGCTCAAATGAAGATTGGCAGGGGAAACCCAAGTACTCGGAGAAAACCTGCCCCAGAGCCACTTTGTCCACCACAAATCCCACTTGACCAGACCCGGGATCGAACCCGGGCCGCCGCGGTGGGAACCCAGCGACTAACCGCTTGAGCTATGGCGCGGCCTTTGTAATTACTTACTTACTCGTGGATTTGAGCCCTTCTTGAGGAACCGCCAATTTTGCAGCTACTCTAGAATTTCCCCATATTCTATGGAAGTTCATTACCGTGTTCACAAGAGCCCTCCACTGGTCCCTGTCCTGAGCCAGACCAGTCCCATCAATACCATCCCATTCTATCTCTCTAAGATCCATTTTAATATTGTCAACCCACCTACTTCTGACGTTCCACGTACCGAATCTCATGTCCATTTTCTTTAGCTTAGGTCGTGTATCCAGAGGATCCGTCCAGGTCCGAGGCTTTGTTTTCATTTTCGAAACATGATTATGTTTTTACGGTGAGGACTTGTTAGCCTCACTCCCAACCCCCAAGCTGGAGGACCACCCCGTGTCGGCTGTCCGTGACTGCTTATTCAATATATTCTCAGCTGCCCTCCAAACCTGGAGGCCGTCTCCTCCATCCGCAACCTCAGGACGCGCCATGCCGTGGTAACAAGGGACCCCCCTAACATGGGAGTTCTGTCATATCTTACTTAATGATTAAGTATGCGCGATTTTGAAAGGAAAAACAAAACTGTTCATTTATTGCGTCACAGCAACTTTGTTACACAGGTTACAAGATATAGTGAGGGCACGCCGTAGCGTAGGTGGTTGAGGCACTATGCTACAAGCCGGAAGGTTGCGGATCGAATCCCGATGAGATGGATTTTTGTCTATTTACCTAATCCTTCCAGCCGCACTATGGCCCTGGGGTCGACTCAGCCTCTAACAGAAATGAGTATCAGGAATATTCCTGGGGGTAAAGGGCAGCTGGCGCGTAGGGCTGACAACCTCACCTCCATCTATGAGCCTATTGTCTAGAAAATATGGGAAATTCGACGTCTCACAACCCTATGGGCCTCCACGTCCTGTTACAGGGATACCTTTACCTCACAAGATAAAGTTCGTAGGAGCTGGCTTTAACAAAAGCAGATAATTAATAATTGGAAAGAAGTTGAAACTCAGTTTTCCAAATTATTCAACAATTGTGTTTACTATTCACCGGATGTTGACGCGACAGTAGACGTCACTTCAGCTGCTCAGACGTGCAATATCTGATTTCAAAATGTCCGGAAAACTTATTGATCTCCGTTCGATGTAAGACCAAACAGAGCGATCGGATTTCATTGAGTCGGTGCAATGCAGTTCCCTGAAGCATGTTTTGGAATTATGTATATTTGTGTGCATAGTGGGAAGACCAAGGCGTAGGTGGGTGAACAATATTAAACTGGATCTTAGATAGATAGGGTGGGATGGTATGGATTGGATTTATCTGGCACAGGATAGGGACCAGTGGAGGGCTTTTGTGAACACGGTAATGAACCTTCGGGTTCCATAAAACGATGGGAAGTTCTTCAGTAGCTGCACAATTGGTATCAAAATGGCATATTATAGAAAAAAGTAAACAGCCAGTGGAATAAAAGTTTTCCCTCCTCTATCCACTTGTGTTTCAGGGCTACAGGGCTTAAGATGCATCGTGTACATATGCCTTCAGACGCAGTTTTTTTTTCAGTGTACCGTGACTAAGGACAATCGTAATGGCGTACCGTGTTCCGTGTCTTGTTAACGAACCGCATTATCAGTAGATCACTGTAGCAACACGAACTCGAAACAATATTGTGATGTGCCGCTCTTGCACGCAAGACTGGTTGTTCGATTCTGAGAAATGTCACTATGTAATTTCTGTCGAACAAGAATTAGGGTCAAGAATGTAGACTGGTCGCGATATAAGATAAGCTTGTGGGCGGTAGATACATGCATTTGTCCGAAGCATTGTTTCTGGATAGTAGACCTATTCAAAGTATGTTCTAACAGATAAACGATAGTAGTTGTTTGACTTACAATTTAACAGCAGTCTACACAGACACTGAAATATGTAACCGATTGTATCAGTGGAGCGTTTCCATTCTTTGGCTGTTTCAAGGCGATGAACTAACTTCTCGTACATACTGTTGCAGGGCTGACTGCTGTGTTCGTAGCTGACTCAGTTATGTAACATCTGAAGTAATTTCAATGTAAGCAGAACTTAACACCCATCTGAACTGACTTGTGATTGATTTGAAGATTACTCATTAGTGTCGAATTTGGTCATGTTTTACGCAGAAACTGCCTTCTAAAAGAAGTTATCGAAGGAAAGATAGAGGGGCGGATAGAAGTGACAAGAAGACGAGGAAGAAGACGTAAGAAGATGCTGGATGACCTTGGGGACAGAAGAGGATACTGTCATTTGAAGGAGAAAGCTCTAGATCGCATTAAATGGAGGAATTGTTTTGGAAGAGACTGTGGACCTGTCGTCTTGACAGATTACTGATGATGATGAAGTGAAAACGGTAAATAGGCAAGGATTAAGAAGGAGGCGATCAAGGTAATACCCTGAAATTTGTATGCGATAGAGTGACAGGAAAATGACAAAGTACTCCAGCCTGGTTTGTCTTTAGCTTAGCCGACATTTGAAACACGCATTTCCTGAACATGCCTGTAATATTACTGCTGCATTAACATATTCCGTAACAGTCATCCGCAAGATTGGTTCACACCTCCATATTATAAAGCGAAGGAAAGTTCGGTTATAACTTTGACAGCAGAATTGTTTTGTTCCGCGGAGAGAAATAAGGTATTTTTCAACATTTGCATGGTTACCACACTAAGACCCATATACCTTCTTCGTAATACCAAAAGAGAGCCTAATGTAGGCGGGAAGAACACTTTTCGGCGAGAGTTTACGTTGACCAGCACACATGGGACCACAGCAGTCAGCTGCATTCTGTGACACCCACAAGTTTCTCTGCGTCAAACAGGCGTCGATGCGTCGAAATATTCCTGTGGTTGCCGGTGTTGCTGATGCATGACGGGTTCTTCGCCGGAGGACCGGTATCAACACCATTCCTAATTCCTATTCGTTCTATTTATTTCTCTATCAAGCCATCTGAGTTCCAGTAATTTTCAGCACGTTTTCTGGCATGGCCGAAGATTCCTGCAGAGTCATTTCTAGTGATTGTGCTTTAGCATGTGATGCCATCGTCTTTAGCAGAGGCAGTGGAACACTGGATGTGTTTCTTTCTCACACTCTTTGCCTTATTGCAACTCAGTTTAATGGGATTTAAATCCGTTGGTGCAGAGGTACCCCAGTAGAGAGGGAGTGACCAGTAGTAGCCAAACTCCTCCTCTGATCGAAGAGGAAGAACAATTTCAAAACACGCAAAAGTCTGGAAAATAAAAAAAAATATGGCCATGGGTTCCGATGGGACCCGAAACCAGGATAGAATGTGCTGGCGACAGCCAGCAGCAATTTACCAGGCTGGTGCAGAGACAGGTTTAGGAGAATGAACGCACTGTCTTGTAAGAGTTTGTCAGTTGAATACACTGGTTTTGGACGGCCTTTCTTCACGAGAACAAGCAGTTTTGGTTTTGTTAGTTCGAAATCGTAATTTATACGAGTATTACTGTTTCTAAACTGAGATTGCATATAACATTTGCTTGAGTCTGACGACGTTGCTTTTTCCCTTGTTAGTTATATTGCCTAGCATCACAATGTTTCTTACTGGCATCTCTGGAATTTTTAACCTCATTTATGAAATTTCCGCTGCCTATTTTGCCGTAATAGTCTCATGTTATAGGCTTAGAATCTCACACCAAAATCGCGCCTGGAATGGAACCTACCGTGTGTGTCTCCAGCGTGTACTGCTCTTGTACGCCGACTATCACTATTGTTAGCACGCACGCCTGGCACACTGTCCCTCTTCCAGCACTTCGTGGCAGAATAATGAACGTGAATTCAGTTTTCATGAATTTATACCCCCCGTTTACAAGCCGGATAGCGCAGACGGATTAGCGACTCGCTACGGGCTGGACGGCCGAGGCGTCGGATTTCGACCCCGGTATGGGTACGATTTTCCCCTCTCCACGTCGTTCAGACCGGCTCTGGGGCCCACCCAGTCTCCTGTGCACTGGGTACCGGGGTTTCTCTCCCAGGGGGCAAAGCGGTCGGGGCGTGAAGCTGACCAGTCACCTCCAACTAGTGCCGAGGTCAAGAATACGTGGATCTATACATCCACTCCCCCATACGTCTTCATGGCATAGTGTTTAATTGGTCAAGCACAAGGGCAACATTACCTTTTTTAATCTTTTAATCTATACCACAGTTCTGTTGTCTCCAGGTTTGTTACTCTGTAAAAATAGAAGATAACACGCTCAATGCCAAACCATGGTTGCGTGTTCAGCATGGAGGCTTCTTGTATCTTTATATTACGTACTTTAAAACCGAACACTAAGAATCTTGCGATTATTCTTAGTGTTTTTACTGCCCATATAATTGATTCCTGTTTGCCTTAAGTTGTGTAACTTTCTCAGAGTTGGAATCTCGTTATGACACTTTTGTCTAAATATATACGAGTACTTATCCATATCATGAGCGAAGGAACCATTCTTCTTGTCCCGCTGTCCTAATTTTACTTACAGAGCCCTTAATCAACTGTAAACTTGGCACGAGTACGTTCTTTTGCTTTATCTTGATGTATTTCGAGAACCTACATTTTTATATATGGGGGCACGCGGTAGCGTAGTTGGTTGAGGCACTATGCTACAAGCCGGAAGGTCGCGGGATCAAGACCCGATGAGGTGGACTTTTTTTTCAATGTATCTAGTCCTTCCAGCCACACTATGACCCTGGGATCGACTCAGCCTCTATCAGAAATGAGTATCAGGAATATTCCTGGGGTTCAAGGGCGGCCGGCGCGTAAGGCTGACAATCTCATCGCCATCTGTGAGCCGATTGTCTAGAAAATGTGTGAGCCTCAACATCTTATAACCTTATGGGCCTCCACGGCCTGTTAGAGGGATACCTTTATTTATTTTTTTTCTTTTACATTCTTGCTACGAGGGTAAGTCAGAAATTATCCGCACTTTCTCCATAACACATCCTTAGGTTTGTCACACTGCCTCCTATGCATGCATTGTTTGAGATGGTATTACTGTGGTCACGTGATCGAAGTTTTACCTTGATCGCATCATTTTCCTTGCTGCTGTGAAAGTGTAAACATGGCCGCTCTGCTAGCAGTGTGCACTTATGATTAACAAAGAATAGTGATCCGATTTCTCTGGTTGGGAGGTGTGTCAGGGGCTGAAATTCATATGTGGGTTCATCACTATGAGCCAGAATCCAAAAGCCAGAGTATGGCGTGGAAACACCCGGGATCGCAAACGAAGATGAAATTCAAGACTCAATCTTTCGTGGGAAAGGTGATGCTAACCGTTTTTTGGGACTCAAAAAGGCCTATACTGGAAGACTACCTGGAAAAAGGGTGTACAATCAACAGTGCAAGATACAGTGATTTGCTGGCCAACAATCTCAAGCCAGCAATTCGCACTAAACGCTGTGGCCTATTGTCGAATAAAGTGTTGTTGTTGCATGACAATGAACACTCACACAAGGACGGCCAGACCGTTGAAACCATTAACCATTTGTGTTCCGAGGTGCTGGAACACCTGCCTACAGCCCAGATCTCGTCCTTTCCGACTATCATCTCTTTGGACCGCTCAAAGATGTTTTACGAGGTTTTTGATTTTCTACGGACAAAGAAGTGGGGGAAGCGGTGCATAAATGGTTGCGCGACCAACCGAGAACCTTCTTCGTGGAGGGAATACGCAAGCTTTTGGACCGCTGGACCAAGTGCATCGAAAACGGAGGAGACTATGTAGAAAAATGAAGTACTTGTTCAACCCCTACTTTTGTATATATGAATTGGAAAAACAAGAGTGCGGATAATTTTTGACTTCCCTACGTATAAATTGGAAATACCTCTTGCTTGTCCAGCAGTGATTTTACGTTGATGAGAAGCCTTCCTGCTTGCGGGTAATATCGTAGTCTGCTGAATGTGGGAGTTGCTGCATTTATTTCCGAACTTTTCCTTTACCGCGATACGCCTGCAGTTCGCTTTGCCATCATGCACCAATGTGAGATCTGTTTATATCTGTCCTACAGATGGAAGTGTTACATTCCTTCGGAACGCTGGCAATTACGACCGACAGAAGATGATCTCATCAATGTTCTAGACTTCCAGACAGCCCCCCACGCTCGTCCGTCTCTACATGAGGTGTTTAAAAACATTCACGATGCAGTACTAATAACCGCACATGCGCCCCACGCACTGCTCCTTACGAGAGAACACTCCAGGGCGCTTTGCAGTATGTACTACGTTTCTCCCGGAGTTGCATAGTTCACCGCCGCTTTCCCAGGGACTGTGTAATAACAACCTAAAGTCGTGATCATATCTCACCTCACGATAATTTCGCATGACAATGAAAGTGAATACTTGGCTCTGATTTTATCCTTCGGTTATTTGGCGATGCTGTTCTAACGGTAATGAACCTTCGGTTCCCATTAAAAGTGGGATTTTCTTAACTAGATGAACGACTATCATCTTCTCATGAAGGATTCTGCTCCAGCGGGTTTCTTAGTAAGTACAAGTGGGTATCGGCCGTTCCTCTTCACTTTCCTCCCAGCTCATCATTCATAGTGACGCTGAAATCTCGTTCTGTGTACACAGTTTCTTCAGTTGATACAAGATCGTTAAATAGCCTCAGAAGCAATCAGAATACGTGCTTTCCGTTGGCAACAAATACTGAATATCAGGATGGATTTCGGTGAAGCAACAAAAGATGTACACAGCAATATAGTTCAAGCGTTTTATTGCCTTTGTGAATTTTATTGGTGATTAAGTCTATTAAATGGCGCTTAACATTTGGAATCTTCTTTGTTGCAACCGTCGTCTCATCGTGAACAAGGTTTTCGTGTTATTAATGCAGGATTTTCAGTTATTCGTGATAATTTAAAAACGCTTTTTAACCACATGACTTATGTAGTAGAAAAGGTTTGTGTGATTATGTGAATAAAAAATTAGAAACTTTTGGGGAGGAAGAGATCGTGGACTATTCTGAAGTCCCATTCCAGCATTTGCCTGAAAGGACAGTGGAGAAACCCAAGAGCCCGGTCAGTATCGTTGGCCTCGAGACGTGAACGCAAGCCGGAATGTCGGTCACTTATCAGGCCCTAATGCCCCGTGTTTTGCCCCTGTTTGTATGTAAATTCCAAACACATCATAAAGGAAATATGAGCAGTTTGTCTTTTCTGTAGAAATTAAAATCGGATGTGTTTTGCTCTAGATCGTTTGTGTCCTTTTATTGTGTACTTTAGTGTTGTTAATCATAATTGTGACCTTAGCACACGTCTCCGTTACTTTGCGAGATTATTGTAGGCCTTTTTACAAAGCAACAATACGTATTTAACGATACTACACGTATATTACTGGACAGCAGCTAAGCTACAAGTATACAAAACAGTAATAAGACTTATTGCTACATACACGGGGCAGAAAAATGGACCTTAACAATAACAGAAGAGAATGTACTGAGAATGTTCGAGAGGAAAATAATACGCAAGATATACTGACTAGTGATGAAAAATAATATATAGATGATAAGATACAACGAAGAGATAAACACATTACTGAAAGGAGAAGATATACTAAGATTTATCAAGACACAGAGAATAAGATGGTTGGGACATGTCGAAAGAATGGAACATAATGCAGTCCCAAAAAGAATGTCAAAAGGAAGACTACTATATTCCAAAAGAAGAAAAGGAAGACCCAGGATGAGACGGCCAGACGGTGTTGAGAACGGACTGAAGAAGATGAAGGTGAAAGGATGGATAGAGAAGATGAGGAATAGAGAGCAGTGGAGACCGGTTGTAGAGGAGGCCAGTTCTCACCAAGGGCTGTAGCGCCGAGAGGTAAGTAGGTAGATACATTACTGGAACGAAATGAAGTAACTGCCGGTGCGAAAGAGCTCTCATTATGGAATGCCAGCAACATTTAACCTGCAGTGACGGTTTTGAAATCATGTCAATGAGGCCTGCAAGTTTACCTAACTTCGTTTCACACAGCGATGACCAGAAGGAAAGAGCCTCAAAGAAATACTCTGAACTTTTCCTGAGGCTGACTGAAGTGGGAAAGTGCAGACGAAGCTTTGCTAGTGGCTAAAATGATTTCGGTAACAGCTGACTAGCACGCTTCTAGTCCCCAGAGACGGAACTAACCAACGTTGTTTAAAAGTTGGCCAATTGTATATTTCCTCGGCATGCACCTACTTAATGTACTTCCATTTTGAAACATTATCAAATGATTGATTGCGCACAGCATTACGGGTTGGTTGCTGATTTTGTTTCTTGTCGTGTTCCCTGTATTTCGTTTCATTTCTGTTTATCCGACAACACAGTATTGGCCACATTTGCTGATGATACGGCGATACTCACAGCGAACCATAACCCGATAACTGCCTCCGCAAACCTACAAAACCACATAAATCTCCTACAACAGTGGTTCCACAAATGGCGCATGAGCATAAACAACGAGAAATCAGTCCAAATCACCTTCACCAATCGCCGAACCACTTGTTCGCAAATAACAATCAAGAACAGGAACATACCACGCAACGCCGAAGTCAAATACTTAGGTCTTTACCTAGATCAAAAACTCACGTGGAGGACTCACATCAAAAAGAAACGCCAACAGTTAACGCTGAAAGAGAGACAGCTGCACTGGCTGCTAGGAAAACGCTCGCAATTGTCCCTGGAGAACAAAACCCTGTTATACAAGGCACTCTTAAAACCTATATGGACCTATGGCATCGAGCTGTGGGGCTGCGCTCGACCATCCAATACCAAAATCCTCCAAACATTCCAATCGAAAACACTACGAAGAATCACAGGCGCACCATGGTACGTAACAAACAGAACTATCCACAACGATCTCAACATACCCCTCATCACGGAAGAGATCAGAAAACATGCCACCAGACACCGTACTCGGATAACAGGACATGAGAACCCGCTAATCGTTGAATTAACGAAACCGCACCCAGCAGCCAGACGACTGAGGACAACCTGGCCAGAAGACTTATGTAACTAAAAGGTAGAGTACTGCCACTGGGCAGCTGCCGCCTTCATGACATAAACACCCATCGCATTTACTTATTACTTACAGTGGTCAAGTAGATTGTAAATTGACGTAAATAAATAAATAAAAAATTTCTGTTTATTGCCAGAACTTCTCCTTTTCTGACTTGCTGGAGACTTTCTGCTTTACTTAAAAAAAAAAAGAACTCAGTAGCCTGAAGTCCGCAAGCGAGCTATACCGACCGAATGACCGCCGCTTGTCGGCGAAGTTAGTGCCAAATTTAGCGGATAGCGGGTGTTACGTGGTCAGCGCAACGGATCCCCACGGCCGTTAATCTCGGTTTTCTAGACTAGAGCCGCTATTTTCTTGAAATAACTCCTCAGTTATCCTCACGAGACTGAGTGAACCCCGTTCCAGACCCACTACTTCTCAAAAAATATGTTAGTGCCGGGAACCGAACCCGGGAGCTTTGGATCTGTGGCCAGGAACTCAGACCACTAGACCACAGAGGCGGTCGCTTTGTTGTTTATGATTCTTTTATTTTCTTCCAGCAATTTAACATCATTTTCGTAATTAAGCATTCATTTAGGCCTTTCATGTCTGGCATTTGTGAGTCTCTTCGGAATTTTATGACATGTATTAGGGAAAGATTAATTTCCCACCTGCTGAGATTAATGTCTAAATCCGAAAGTGCATTACCATTTTCAGCTTCTACCGGTTTAATTATAAGGTGGCAGGTCTTCTTGGAATTGTACTGTACGTGTACTTCCGCAACATATTCCAACGTACGTCCCTGCTTGTGATGCTGACTAAACGAAGAATATAACGCAAAACGACACGTAGTTTTTTTTATTTTGTTGGGGTGGGCTGGTACTGAGTCAGCCCATTGTACCAACCCCGGATGATAGATGAATATAGGGCATTTGGTAGAATGAGAATTGACAAGGGAAGCGAAGTACTCGAGGAAACCTCCCCCAGTGCCACTTTGTTGACCACAAATCCCTTATGACTTTGCACGGGATCGAAGTAGGTCCGCCGCGGCGGGAAAGCGGCGACTGACCGCCTGAGTTATGGCACATTCTCAAACTACACGTAACAAGGAAGTGGCAGCTTGGCTGATATCGGGCACGTATCGGACGTGCAGCGGTTTGCAGAGTACGCAGGAGTGCCGAAAGCATTAACAGACTCACAGCCCAATAGTTGGTTAGCTGCGCTGTGTCCGTCTGCATGTCCGCTCTGTACAGACGATTTTAAGGCGTTCAGATGGGGTTCTTCCTCATACGTATTTATCAGTCAGAATTATGATTTTGCTACGAAAACTAGGCTATCGGTTCTTAAGCGCGACCATCAACGGTTTTCAAGGAAAATACAAACAATTATAAGCAATCAAATATAACATTTATCAGTATTTGTTCCTGTTTCTGAGAAGAGGTTTCCCGAATAACTTGAAGGAACCAGGAACTTAAGTATATTTTATGCGTGTAATAATTGATGTATCTTACAGTCGGTAATTCTAAGTATGCGAACTAAAATATTATTCAAAACTGAAAATAAATTCGGTCAATTTTTGTTTATGAAATTTTGAACTAGAACGTATGTGAGTATTTAAACCATACGTGTAATATACATATACACCTTGAAATAAAAGGATTTAGAACGTAAGAATTTTTTTCCTTTTGGTGCTACAGCCCCAGTGGGCCTTGACCTACCTCCATGAAATTATCTGTTTCACTTCGATTTACTAGATCTTAGCGCGTTCGGTAGGACTCCTTGGGCGGGTGATCAGCTCGTCGCATGGCCTACCTGTACACAAACACTAAACATCATTGTCCTGAGTGGGATTTGAACCCACGACCCCGACTTCCGAGGGAGCCACGACAGTGCATGACTTAGACGCCTCGGCTACCGTGACCAGCAAGAAAGAAGAATTCAGGCATAAACGTATCTACTAATCAGACAGACTTTTATGTTACTTTCTGATTATCTTTTTATTGCTAGTGGGGTGGGAGTAAGTCCATTGTACTGCGGCCACTTCTGGCCTATTGTACCAGCCCCAGACGATAGGCGAGGGTGATTGTGGAGCAATTGGTTGAAAGAAGATTGGCTGGGGAAACCGAAGTACTCGGAGAAAACCTGCCCCAGCGCCACTTTTTCCACCACAAATTCCACTTGACCAGACCTGGGATCGAACCCGGGCCGCCGCGATGGGAAACCAGCGACTAACCGCTTGAGCTATGGCGCGGGCTTTTTATTTTCTGACGACAGTGTGTGGGAATAAGTATTGTTATTATTTTTAAAATGACCATCGTCTTTATTCTTTTTTTCAATCACAGTCCAGTGCTGGAGCCTGTCTCTTTCTGACGGGTCCAGCCAAGCAAGAATTTTCGACCCTTACTCCTGATGACGGAAAGATGTCCAACTTCCCAAATGTGTTTCAAAGAGCCAAGCCTACAGTAACAGTTACGCCTACTGTAAGTTACTCTGTGTTCTGCTTCTTCATTCGGACTGTTATTTTCCTGATGACCAACGTCACATAATAAAAGTGGACTTTATTAAAGGCAACCTTATGTGCTATGGTACGCACTTTATACAACCTTCTGTAGGCTCTCCGGTGTAAGGTGACAAAGATGATACAGCAAGTCAGCGGTATTAATCAGAATATGCTGTGTTAACGTTCCCAGAACAGCAACGAGACAGTGTGATCAGTTATATACATGGAAATATTTGTTTGGACTAACATACACCAAAAGCCCTTCAAGGTGGTGGTTCCATTAGCCCATGCATTTCAAATTGTAGGTCTCACCTGGTATTGGTATACCAATAATTTAAATCAACATAGAGTCAGCACAGCAGTTACAGCTCAGACTTCCACTGGGGAGGAACCTCAGTTGAATCATCGTCTGTAATTGAAGCTTGTCTTTGATTTCTCAGTGCACCCAGCAGAATCTTTGATCTGAACATCACTGAACCACTCTGCTCAGTTTTGGAGACTAGAGTGAGGAACAGATTCCCACTTCCAACATCTCCGAGTCGTTTCGTTATTTTACTTTTTCGCGCCGTGTTCACGTTGTTGTGGAAATTTGAGGACACGGTAGATTTCGGACTGGACCAGCTTTTGTTTTAAATAAGATTAACTGTAATAGGTTTTATTGGCTTCATATGTGACAAGCCTTTGTGATTCTGAGAATCGAAGACACAGTCTCTCATAAATATACATCTCATTACTTAACATGAAATCTGCCTGTTTGTGTCAGAAGAGAGCAAAGAACCCCAGAATCTGGGTGCAGTTACCATGTGCACATCATCAGGTGATTGATGATTCCTGCATTGCTTTTCTATACTTCTTGTAACTTGCTTTCCTCCTCTCATTACATTACTTGCAGCTTCGATTCAGAGAAGAGAAAGGGAATGAGAATTCCAGCCAAACGAGATTACTCGAATAATGAGCAGTCGCGGCTTGCGACCTCGATACTCTGCTTACGTCTGTAATTTTCCAACGGTATAAACAGATGTCATTTTCAGACTTGTGCTAGTTGAGTAAGAAAGTTAGATGGAGGAAACATACGAGCGTAGTGTTTCTCAGATCTTTGAATTCACAAACCGGTAAAACAGCTGCGAGTTTTCCGAGAAATGGTACACTGTCTCACACTGCGCATTGCCCATTGACCTAGAAATATGTAATTATAACTAGAATGTTTGTTTATACATGTTCATTTGTGATATAAGGTGGGGCATCTTCATGTTGAATATGAAATGATGTAACTTCCCGGATATTTTCACGTTGGTATAGGCCTATAGCGAAAATAATAATATACCTGGTCGAGATTTACTTAAAACAAGATGAGACAACGTGTCATATATATATATATATATACGATTAAATATAGCAGGGTCTAATAGTCAGCTTAAACTCTTTGTTATGGGGTATGACAGTGGTCCTCTAACCGCTGGCTGAGGAACTCTAAAACTCCTTAACACTATTCCAAACGAAAAATGGTTGAAATAATTTTTTTTTATTGCCAGTGAGGTTGGACTAAGTCCCTTGTACTGCGGCCACTTCTGGCCTATTGTACCATCCCCAGATGATAGGTGAGGGTGATTGTGGAACAATTGGTGGAAAGAAGATTGGCAGGGGAAACCGAAGTACTCGGGGAAAACCTGCCCCAGCGCCACTTTTTCCACCACAAATTCCACTTGACAAGACACGGGATCGAACCCGGGCCGACGCGGTGGGGAGCCAGCTACTAACCGCTTGAGCTATGGCGCAGCCAAAATACAGGGTTATTACAAATGATTATTCAATTTCAAAACACTATATTTTCCAAAGTTTTAAACATACAAATATGATTGATACATGAAAAGAACCGCAAACTCACCAAGTTTGCATCGTGATACACCAGATGGTAGCATAAATGCAGTGCCTCACAAAATGGCGACGAAGCTGGAAAAGAGTTTCTGTGTGTTGGAATATGCGAGATGTTCGTCTGTTATTTCAGTGCAGCGTGCATTCAGAGCAGAGCGCAGAAAAGAACCACCATGTAAACAGAGCATTCTGCGGTGGTATCGGCAGTTTAAGGATACTAGTTTCCTGTGTAAACGGAAAAGCACGGGGCGACAAATATAGTGTTTTGAAATGGAATGAATCATTTATAGTAACCCTGTACCTTTTTTATCATGAAAAGCATTGTTACTTGCTCCTTAGTAGGTAATAATTCTAAATAAAACAGTTTCCTCCAGAATACTGGCCATCGGAATTAAAATAATGAAATATTTTAATATACTTGCTATGAGTACTGTGAGTCATATATACATTCTCTGCCTATTTCGTATTCTTTCTCATTCTCTTTCACCTTCTTCTTGTAGTTTCTCTTCTTCAAAGATTCGACGTTCTCCTGCAGTATTTATGTACAGTGAATAATGAGCCGGTCACGGTAGCCGAGCGGTCTAAAGCATCTACTGTCTTCGTTCACTTGGAAGCCGGGATCGTGGATTCGAATCCCACACAAGGCATGGATGTTTGGTGTGTGTATGCGTTTGTTCTGTGTGTGTGTGTGTGTGTGTGTTGTCCTGTGTTCAGGTACAGGCCTTGCGACGAGCTGATCACCCGTCCACGGACTCCTGCCGTCTACAAAAATGCTCAATGAAACTGATAAATGAGCCCCAACCGGCCATCATCAGGTATTTATACGAGTATATTCAATGCAACTAAAGAGTTCTGGTGAATTGAAGTAGTTGATAGTGGCGAGTTGGGCCCGAAACCTGTTGTAAAAAGTGCGAATTTTAAGGAATAAAGTGATTGCATCGTTGACGAAACTGTAATATAAATATTCTATGAAAACACGTTATTTTGCTGCCTAGAGTTTCAAATATTTATATTACACGGAAAGCGTTCTTAAAAAACTTGTTATTTTGTTAGAAGCAGTCTTTGCTGTAACCTGTAAAGTTTCACGTTTGTGAACGTGACTGAACTAACTCTGGTTTCATGAAAAGTACACTACCATACTAGCTTACACAGCTGGCTTCGACATCATGTTCCTTGGGCTGGTTTGTTCTTCTCTGTTCCTTTTGCAACCAGTTTTGTTCTTCTGTTTCATAAACGCAGATGTATTCTGAAGCTGGCACACCAGCAAGACAAAGGTGATGTAATAGGAAGAAAAACTATATACTTAATTAATTCGTCCTTCTGTTGTCAATTGCTTGTAGCTTAGAGTTTCTGAGAAGCAGCTCATGTGCCGCTGTTCCACTGACATGGAGACCCACCTGTAAGTATAACGATCATGCACGGGGCAGACAGCGTAGCGCCGTACTGTTCGGGTTAACTTCATACAAAAAAAGTTTCCGAACAAGTGACCTTGAAGTTGCAAAACGTAAAAACTTGTCTTTTCCAATTATCGCGTGATTAACTGGATATTTTAGCGATGTTGTATCACCAGGAGAGGTTATTTGAGTGTCAGTATTGCTTCCAGCGTGTATGTCAGTGATGATTTGGCGATACGCGGAACAGAAATAAGCCTGCATATAAAAGTTATGATTCCACTTTGCATAGTGATTATATTTGCTTAAAGGGCTTTATTTTAGGGGAGGGATGAACATCAATTAAAGGAATGTTTTCATATGAGGGAAGAAAATTTTCGCAAATCTAATTACAGATTTTTTTTTTGAGATATGAAGCCCAATTGTGTCGTTATTAGGATTTTGTTCGAGAGTATGGATATTCCTAAAACGAACTATATAGGCCTACTTGTTATTTCATTCATTCATTCATTCATTCATCAGTAATCTGTCAAGACGACAGGTCCACAGTCTCTTCAAAAACAGTTCCTCCACTT
The DNA here is from genome assembly GCF_002891405.2 of Cryptotermes secundus. Classification (NCBI taxonomy): domain Eukaryota; kingdom Metazoa; phylum Arthropoda; class Insecta; order Blattodea; family Kalotermitidae; genus Cryptotermes; species Cryptotermes secundus. Next base: position 1,011,451 of record NW_019735468.1, on the reverse strand, counting down.
AATGCGATCTAGAGCTTTCTCCTTCAAATGAAAATATGCTCTTCTGTCCCCAAGGTCATCCAGCATCTTCTTACGTCTTCTTCCTCGTCTTCTGGTCACTTCTATCCGCCCCTCTATCTTTCCTTCAATAACTTCTTTTAGAAGGCAGTTACCGCGTAAGATATGACCAATCCAATTAGCTTTCCGTTTTCTTATTTCGTGTAGGATATTCCTCTGCTCACTGACTCTAAATAACACTTCTTCATTTCTCACATAATCGGTCCAACTGATCTTCTCCATCCTTCTCCAACACCACATTTCGAAACTTTCCAGATGTTTCCGATCTACTGCCCTAATTGTCCAAGTTTCAGCCACATACAAAGCCATGGTTATTTCATACGAGCCTGAAAATATTTTTTTATACCAGTTACAAGCATGAGTTCAGTTGAAGGATAAGCTGTGTTAAGGAAATCAGTTAAAAGTGATACATTGGATTAGACACGGTCATAAGCAAGATATCCTGTTGTTGACTTAAATGTTAGTAACTTCGTAAAAATGTTGTTTGTCCTCAAGAATATTACTTACATCTCGTCTTAATCCTTTGTGGGGAGGGGCAATTGAACCAATAAATCCCTTCTATTTACACTAAACTTTAGAAGCATGATGTCATCACAAATACATGGATATATTTACAGGCACAAACTGTTACGTTTCAGTGTGAACTTACATCATAATAGTTACGTAATATGTAAACTGAAATTCCACGAAATCGACAGTCAGGGAATTGGCACCGACTAACGTCCGAACTAAGTTAATTTCAAGTAATGTCGGATGTTCCATGAATTAGCTGAGTTGTGGTATGAGTCACTGAAAAGAGTGATGTGGCCTATAAATTGCGTGCATGGTGTTAGTATCATGTTTGTCCATGCCTAGGTGACTGAAATCCGCTCAGGAGGTTTTGAGTCTCATGCCATGAAGGGGCATGAGAGTGTAGAGGTACAGCTTCCTATGTAAAGAATGAAATTATCGGTCACCTTCGTATACAGACTGTACTCCTCGGAGAAAATAGTCCCGATAAAAGTCGGGTAGGGTTCTGTCCACGTTCTACAGTCGGCCTGGACGTGGTGGCCAAGAGAAACTTTCCTGTTCCTCTCGGGAATCGAATCCGGCTCGTCCATGCCATTAGCCAGTCGTTATAATTAGCAATCCTTGCTCATGGCCAGTATACTGGTACCAGGCCATATCTTGATCTGCCTCTGGATTGCACGTGAGGAGAATTATGGCAACAAGTAGCTGTTCACTGGTTGCAGCTGCATTATGGGAAGGAGAAAAGGTGGCGGACTGTAACTAACACTCCGTGGCCTGTAGTCTGCAAGCGAATTATACCTACCGAGCGACCGCCGCTTGTCGGCGATGTTAGTGCCAATTTTAGCGGATAGAGCGTGTCACGTGGTCAGCGAAACGGATCCCCATGGCCGTTAATCTCGGTTTTATAGACCTGAGCCCCTATTTCCTAGAAATAGCCCCTCAATTATTCCCGCGAGGCTGAGTGGAACCCGTTCCAGACCCACTACTTCTCAGAAAATCTGGTAATGCCGGAAATCGAACCCGGACCTCTGGATCTGTAGCCAGGAACTGTGACCACTAGTCCACAGAGGTGGTCCTGTAACTAATACCTCTGACTAACAAATACGAATCCTATAATACTTTATAAAATTAGTGGACTCAGCCAAGTTTTCTGCGCATTCTGTTGAGAACGGACAGGCTTGAAACACGGAGAGTATATGAGGTAAAGAAGGTTACTTTTCGTAGAATAATACGTCTCTCTAGATATACGAAAATCAAATTATATTGAACTGGAAAGTTGAACTTGTCTTTTAGCCGAAGTTTGCGTTGCCAGGCGACAGCTGTAGAATATCAGTAACGCTTCATTTATCGCATGTGATGCATATGTGTGAGATTACTTTCCAAACTGTGAAGACCTAGAGCGAACTCATTTCAGAAATAAACATGTCGTGTGAACGTCTAAGATTTATTATTTAATTACAGGTCTACTTAGCTCTGACAACATGTATAACTAGTTCGTGCATAATGTGCGTCTTATTTGGAAACACATAATGAGAATTTGCGTTTAGTTTGTATTTTACATTACTTCGGTTTTTGAAGAATGAAATCCACCTGAATAATATTTAAGCATTTATTTCCTACCTGTCTCCATTAGAACAGTCAGCTGGTTAACTGTTTGGGAGAATAGAGTACAGGAGTTGTTTATCCTGGAAAATACTCGATATTCGTACGAGTAGCCTATGTGCAATCAAGTAGGATATACAAAACCATAATTTTTCCTGAGGTTCTGTATGGGTGTGAAACTTGGTCTCTGACATTAAGGGAGGAACATAGACTGAGGGTTTTTGAGAACAGGGTGTTGAGGAGAATATTTGGACCGAAGAGAGATGAAGTGACAGGAGATTGGAAAAAACTTTGTAATGAGGAGCTTCATAACTCGTACTGTTCTCCAAGTATGATTAGAATGATCAAATCAAGGAGGATGAGGTGGGCAGGGCATGTAGCACTAATGGGGGAGAGGAGGAATGCGTGTAGGATATTGGTGGGAAAACCAAAAGGAAAAAGACCACCGGGAAGACCAGGGCATAGGGGGTTAGATAATATTAAAATGGATCTTAGAGAGATAGGATGGGATAGTATGGATTGAATTGATCAGGCTCAGGATAGGTACCAGTGGAGGGCTCTTGTGAACACGGTAATGAACCTTCGGGTTCCGTACAATGCTGGGAAATTCCTGAGTAGCTGCAAAATTGGCGGCTTCTCAGGAAGAGCTCAGCTCCATGAGTGAGTGATGTGCAATCAAGGCAATTTGACTATAATTTTGTATTTCTCTGTGTGTTATGAAGGAGTATGCAGATTAGTTCGTACTTGATGAATGTGTAACGCAGGCCACGGTTCGCATAACCAAGCAGTTCCCTCGTGGCCTTGTCTTTGCCAACTGCGTCGTCTCCCAGAAACATAACCCCCGCGGTTGACGAGAGACTGCTGATCTACCAACTCCATTCTAAATGAAAGATAAATCCCCAAGCCATAATGCAGAAGCATCAGCTGCTGTTACAGCAACAACGTATTATTATATTGTTAACAGTATGTTGGACACTTACACAAACACTGCGGAATTCTGACGTTATATAAGTATTCTGTTTGTGCAAGTGCGTGCTGTCTGGGCGGAAACTATCTTGTCCAGGGCAGGAATGATACGTAGAGGCTGAACAAACCAGTGGCTCAACGAAATAAAAAGGAACCAATATTTTTACGGAATTTAACATTAATGCTAGAATAGAGAACTAGCTTTGGCCCGACATACATTAAAAAAGGCGACCACAGTGGCCATGCAGTATAAGGCACGCACGATCTATGACTGTTCGAACACTAAGGTTGAAACACAGAATTACTGGGCTTTGGGACTTCTTCCATCGTCCGGATTTTAAGGTAATAGAGGGCACGATGTTTCGGAAACCTGATCTATTTCTCTTCAGGTGAAAAAGGAAGACACCTACTCAGTTGGGCCCATTAGAAAGAGCTAATCTCAATCACTGGACTTTCTAAGGGGCCCAACTGAGTAGTTGTCCTCCTTTCTCACCTGAAGACGGAAACAAACACAGTTTCCGAAACGTCGTGTCTTCTATTACCTAGAACAGTGTTCCGCAACCTTTTTCTACTCGCGGCACACATGAAGTATCCCTGACTCAACACGGCACACCAAAATGTTATTCTATCAGACAATATAAATACGTAACGTGATCAACTTA
>NW_019735468.1:1006551-1007590 GCF_002891405.2 Cryptotermes secundus | reverse complement strand
CTCGGAGATAGCCGGGTATCCACTCCTTATTGCCAACCAAAACGTATTCAAAGGCACTTCGAGAAGTTTTAGTTTCAATGTTCTGTCTGCTTTTAAATCTGCGAGTTCCTCTTGTATATTAATCGGAAGATGTTCTGAATTCACAACAAAGGATCACGAACCCAGTCGAAATCTTGTACACTCTCTCCGAAATACTTATTGAATATCTGCTGCAGCATTTCTAAATGTTCTTTAATTATGTCCATCACCGCTTTATTGCCGTCAGCAAGTGACCAAACAGTCGGGGACATCTCAAACGACCCATCTGTAATTCTCTAACTAGCAACCAAAATTTGCGAACTACTTTTAAGCACAGCTGTGATAGAACTGAAACAACTGTAAAACGCGGGATCTCTACTCTTCAGACGGAAGAAGTGACACTAGACCGACTTATTTTTGAAATATTTATAATTTTAAATTAAGTCTAACAGTCTGTGGGTGCATCTTTACAGGAAGAAAGTCATAAAGTTGAAGAAGCTCTAACTTCTAACAAACAGGGGCAAATACCGAAACAGCGTTATAAAAGACAGGAAGAACCATGCTAATCCCTGCAGTGTTAGAGAAAATCACGTACACAGAACATACGGCAAACATATCAAAGAAGCTGCGTAGATGCGAGGAAAATGAAAATAAATCAGTGATGAAAACTATGATATAACAACAACTGTGAGTAAATAATTTACGTTTAATTTCTTAGAATGCAACATTACTGTACATAAAAAATCACAGCATGTAATAAAGAATAAACAAGCATCATCTTCCATAATACGTATGTAATGGCCATCTTGTAGTGCACTCAATTTCACATGTCGCTTCTTACTACATGTTTCGGCAACATAGTGCCATCTTCAGGTTCGTTATTTACGCTCTAGAAAATGGTACTTATTATTTACTTTCGACTTCTATCTGTTATGTGTTGTTTTATAATGTTTAGTAATGTTACTTAGTGTAAGTACTAAACATTATAACACAACACATAACAGATAGAAGTCGAAAGTAA